>NW_026871988.1:0-27500 GCF_033458585.1 Syngnathus typhle | reverse complement strand
TTAGAAAGGAACTGTCCTTCCGTGGTACATCATAAAAACAGCAAGGCCAAACAGCAAGCATATAATGCAGTAATATTGCGGTAAGGCATTGATTAGAGAACGCATGATAACATATATATACATTTTTCTAACAAAAAGGATAAAGTAATACAAAGTAACACTTAAGTTAAAATTTGCAAAATAAATGGAAATGAATTGCAAATAGCTTTTAAAAGTAAAATAGAGAATAAATCTGACAAGTAATACGAGCAAAAAGGTGTTCTTAGTGCTTCTATGTGTTATTATATGTTGTGCGTCATGCTTTTGTGCTGGTGTGTGTGTGCGTGTGCGCGCAGAGGATCCTCATGAATGGGTGTGTGTACGAGTGCGAGGTGTGTTCTATGGAAGAAATCAGTCATGGAGAATGTTCTGGAGGCTGTTGAGCAATAATAGGAAAATTGAGAAGTGGATGATGGTGTGTTTAAGGTGGTTGGAGAAACTAAGATGAGCAGTGTGTGGAAGTAGAGAAAATAAGACGTGTTTGGCAGGAAGTGACTAGAATGGTGGCTTGATAGGACGAGGATAAAAGACAGCAAATGTTGTGTAGAAGACTGAAAGATGTTGAAGGTGAACATGATGGGGGAGGGCAACAGCAAAGTTGGCCTGCCCTTTGAGAAGGTGAAACTGATAAGCGTGCCTGCGCTCGCGCGTTGTCGTGGGGCGGGGCTGTCCGCGTGGGCCTTTGCTATGCTCGTGTGGGCGGTGGGCCGGCATCATGATTGTTGCAGGAAATGGCCAGCCTGTGACCAATCAACATTGATGCTGCGCCCCCCCCCTCGCATGAGGGGTGCTATGGCCGCGGACGAAGCAGAGAAAGTGTGCGTTTCTCAGAGAATGTTTGAATATTTGGAGCAGGGTGATGCTTAAGGAAGACATGACAATGTTTGCATTAAGGATGAAAGGCACTGATAAAAAAAAGGTATAACCAAAACGTCAGAGGAGGATGACGTTTGCGCAGCGTTGTTTGTTGGTATTGTTTGTGAGTTGTGTCTCTACTGTTTTTGTGTTGTCTGTGTACTGTAGGTGTTATGTGTTAAAAGGGGGAAATTGGCTAATATAGGTGCAAAAAAGAATTTCCTACACTGTAATCTATCTGACTTGCACCGCAAAACAAAAACGATTTTGTAAAAATAGGAAGTAAAAAAAAAAAAAAAGCAAGCAATTAGGTTATGGGCAGAAACTATATTAATGAAACTTAATTAGAAACTAGCATTAAGGCTAGGAATTAATGCCTAGCCTTGATGAAACAAAATTTGAGAGATGGAAAGAACTTGCTTTCTGGAATTGGATGAAGAAAAATTATAAAATAATGACATTTTGAAGCTAAATTTAAAAGGGTATAGTCAATTGGTTGTGTCAAGACTTAAGTTTTTACATTTGAGAATAAGAGAGCGATCGAGTTGAAGTTAAGAAACAACAACAATTAACTATTATACTAATT
The DNA here is from genome assembly GCF_033458585.1 of Syngnathus typhle. Lineage (NCBI taxonomy): Eukaryota > Metazoa > Chordata > Actinopteri > Syngnathiformes > Syngnathidae > Syngnathus > Syngnathus typhle. Next base: position 26,020 of record NW_026871988.1, on the reverse strand, counting down.
TACTGACAGTTATTTTGTTGATTTTTATCTTTTCCAATTAGTGGATTGGTTTGACACCTTGAGGAAGGAAAGATTAGGATGTGGAACACGGGTTTAGACAACCAGTTACACACGCAAAACATGTGTGCACTGGGACACTGAGAAGCATTTTGGAAGGTGTGTCAAATTGAATGGAGATGAAATCATATGTAGTAATACAACACTTTACTACATATGGATTCCCTAAATCGTACTATTGAGTTACATAAAACATACATTTTGATTTTTATTCAAATTGCTAAGATTCTTGTGATAAACGATGAGAAAATGATTGAAAAGAAACTACAACTAAGCTAGTAGCAGTCCAATTGCCACGAAAATAGCTATATGCACGTGTGCAGGGCACACACGAGACTGATAAGGTGCCAAGACGTAACAAGCTTGCAGACGGAACTGCATAGCTGTAGTGCAAAAGACGCTTCAAATTTATACACAGAAGAAGCAGATTAAATTACTAAAATATTTTTAAAGATGTGCAGCAACAAAATCCATCGACTGAAATTCAATTATGGACGAAAAGAGGAGCAAGAGTGGAGAATGGTATCTATAAATGACCAGAAGACTGACCTATCCTCCAAAAAACCTATACAAGTGGGCAGCAATTGTTAGAAAAATGTATATATATGTTATCATGCGTTCTCTAATCAATGCCTTACCGCAATATTACTGCATTATATGCTTGCTGTTTGGCCTTGCTGTTTTTATGATGTACCACGGAAGGACAGTTCCTTTCTAACAAAAGACCACTTTGTTAGACAACATGCCTCATTGCTGTCTTGCACCCCAGATGAACCTCCAAGTGACCATTAAAGTCAGGGTTTCCTAACTATCTTGATCGTAGGATTAGGTTGGAATGTATATAACCAGTAATAAATAACTTAGTTTGTTGCATCCTACACAATGTCGTAAAACTTCCCTTGCTATGTTTTTACTTGAGGTCAAAGGTTTTCTCTTCTGTATCCAGTCCACTCAAACTCCTCTTCCCAGATGTCTTTATTAGTATGTAAACACCTAGTGATTTTTCCTTACGAGGCAAAGCCCACATGCTTTCCCCCTCCTTTCTTTAGGGGCTTGTCTCACACTGTGGGTAGGGCAAATCCAAATAAAAAGAGCGGGAGTGCCTACAGATATTTAGTGTGTGTAGAGATTGTATTAAGCTATCTGTACTGCACTCCTCGCGAGAAAAGACTTAATATTCTGTCTCACTTGTGGTTTGTTTGCTGTTGCTCTTCTCTTAATAGCTATTCAGTCATTGAAATAAACCTGACAGAAATTGGGGGCTCGTCCGGGATCTCGACACGCCTTGAACGGTTCCAGCGGGCTCTTCGACGCAGGTGACAATCCTCGGCCGAGGTAAAACAAAAGCCCTTTGACGGGACTGTCTCGATCAGTCCGGCTGGACACCGGGAGGGTTGACGAGATCTTCCGAGGAAGAGAATCAGCAGACCGTGAGTAGGAATATTAATTCTACTAAATAGAAACAGTTAAATTCCGCAGGGGCGGATGTGGAGCCCCCTAGCTTTCAAGCTAGTTAAATTCCGCAGCAGGAGGGGCAGACTCCTCTGTTCTTAAAAAAAAACGCGCGTGGTATGCTTGTGAACGGTTTGACTGAGAGTGATCTCATTTGAGCGCTCCTCTTAAATAGTAAGCGAAAGTCCCTACCCCGACATGAACTAAAATGCAAAGATTGGAAAATAATTGAAAGGCAGGATCCCAACCGATTAAAAAAAAGATTTCGATAAATGGGTTAAAAAATATAAATTTGAGGGACAACCAAATTATTAGGACTTAGAGGTGCCATAAACGAAACAACATAAATAAATCTTAAAGAAATTAAAGAAGGCATCTGATGATGTAGTGTTTTGGGAGAGAGAGAAAGAGAGAGAGAGAAAGAGAGGGAAAGAGAGAGAGCTCAGAAAGCACTGTATTGCAGGTAGGAAGATGATGAGACTGGGCCTAACAGTAGGCAGGCAAGAGAAAACCAAAATTTACAGAGTTAGAGAAGAAGGGAGAAGTCTAGAGAAAGTAGAGAAGCACGTAGAGAAAACACATGCTACAAATTCAAAACTAAAGATCATAGCGGGAGGAATACATAAATCATGCTCTCCATGCGGAAAAAGTAGTAATAGACAAACAAAAACGAAAACAAATGAAAGCTTCAAAACACACTTTTCTGGTAGATCAGGATAGTGACACTTTTTACCAAAATGCAGGCAGAGGACAGAAAGGCCAGAGAGGGCGAGCAATACCCAACAGAGAAGGCTTTAGAGGCCGAGGAAGAGGAGTTGTGCAAACTCCAATAGAATGCTGGAGTTGCGGGGAAAACGGTCACATGGCACGCGACTGCATAAATTAACAGAAACACTATGACTAGGCCAAAATCAAATCAGATCAGGTTTCCATGTAATGAAGTGGGAACCTGGCTGCCAAAATTAAGGAGAAAATTAGCTTAAAGATAAGGAGATATTTATGTTAAAAGGATAAAGTAAGATAAAGAAACATTGAAGTTAAAATTTGCTAAATAAATAGAAAAGAATTACACGTAGTTTCTAAAAGTGAAATAGAGAATAAATCAGACAAGTAATACGAGCAAAAAGATGTTCTTAGTGCTTCTATGTGTTCTTATATGTTGTGCGTCATCCTTTTGTGCTGGTGTGTGTGTGCGTGTGCGCGCGGAGGATCCTCATGAATGGGTGTGTGTATGAGTGCGAGTGAGATGTGTGTTCTGTGGAAGAAATCAGTAATGGAGAATGTTCTGGAGGCTGTTGAGCAATAATAGGGAAATTGAGAAGTGGACGATGATGTGTTTAAGTTTGTTGGAGAAACTAAGATGAGCAGTGTGTGGCAGTAGAGAAAATAAGACGTGTGTGGCAGAAAGTGACTAGAATGGTGGCTTGATAGGACGAGAATGAGACAGCAAATGTTGTGTAGAAGACTGAAAGATGTTGAAGGTGAACATGATAGGGGAGGGCAACAGCAGAGTTGGCCTGCCCTTTGAGAAGGTGAAACTGATAAGCGTGCCTGCGCTCACGCGTTGTCGCGGGGCTGTCCGCGTGGGCCTTTGCTATGCTCGTGTGGGCGGTGGGCCGGCATCATGGTTGTTGCAGGAAATGGCCAGCCTGTGACCAATCAACATTGATGCTGCCCCCCCCCCCTTCGCACGAGGGGTGCTGTGGCTGCAGGCGAAACAGGGACAGTGTGATTTTCTCAGAGAGTGATGCTTATGGAAGATGTGACAATATTTGCATGAAGGATAAAAGGCACTGATGGGAAAACAAAAGTATAACCAAAACGTCAAAACAGGGGATGACGTTTGCGCAGCGTTGTTTGTTTGTATCGTTTGTGAGCTGTGTCTCTGCTGTAAGTTTTTGTGTTGTCTGTGTACTGTCAGTGTTATGTGTTGAAATTGGCTAATGTAGGTGCACAAAAGAATTGATTTGCACCGCAAAACAAAAGCAATTTTGAAAAGAAAATAAGAAGAAAAGAAAGGCAAGCAATTTTTTGTGGGCAGGAACTGGTCCACACTGCATTAATGCCTATCCCTGATGAAACCAAATTTGAGAGATGGAAGGAACTTGCTTTCTGGGATTGGATGAAGCAAAATGATTAAATAACAACATTTCAAAGCTAAATTTAGAAGAAATAGTCGATTGGTTGTGTAAGGACTACACAAGTTTTTACATTTGAGGTTAAGAGAGTGATTGAGTTAGTTACAGTTAAGAAACAACAACAATTAACTATTATATTAATTTACTGATGGTTAATTTGTTGATTTTTATCTTTTCCAATTAGTGGATTGGTTTGACACCTTGAGGAAGGAAAGATTAGGATGTGGAACACGGGTTGAGACAACCAGTTACACACACAAAGCATGTGTGCACTGGGACACTGAGAAGCATTTTGAAAGGTGTGTCAAAATTAAATAAAGATAAAATCATATGTAGTAATACAACGCTTTACTACATATGGATTCTCTAAATCGTACAATTGAGTAAAATAAAACATACTTTTTGACTTTTGTTCAAATTACTAAGATTCTTGTGATAAACGATGAGAAACTGATTGAAAAGAAACTACAAGAAACTACAACTAAGCTAGTTGTGGAAGCAGTCCAATTGCCACGACAAATAGCTATGTGCACGTGTGCAGGGCACGCACGAGACTGATAAGGTGTCAAGAGGTAACAAGCTTGCGGACGGAACCGCATAGCTGCAGTGCAAAAGACGCTTCAAATTTTATACACACAAGAAGCGGATTGAATTACTGAAACATTTTTAAAGATGTGCAGCGACAAAGTCCATAGATTGAAATTCAATCATGGACAAAGAGAGGGGCAAGAGTAGAGAATGGCATCTATAAATGACCAGAAGACTGACCTATCCTCCAAAAAACCTATACAAGCGGGCAGCAATATTGAGCCATGGTTGTGTGTCGCATGGCTCAAGAGGAGGGATAATGGGGCAGTTCAGTCAGCTTTATACATCATGTGAATTTGATTCATATTCAAAACAGTTAAACAGTTATAAAAAAAAATTTTTTGAAGAGCTTGTTTAACATGCAATCCACAGGGTTATACTGCCTGGTCATTAAAGATGCATTCTCAAAATGGTTTGAATTGGCTTCAACAAAAACACTGAATGCCTTAACAGTGGCAAAAACGTTATGTAAAGAAATAATACCGAGATATGGGATTTCGGAAATTAATTCTCGTGACAGAACTGGTATAAAGTGTGAAAATGTGCATGGGAAAAATGGAAGATCATGGACAAAATGTTTAGACCTGGTCAAACTGTACTAAATATTACAAGTACTGTGGGTTAACCCCGTATGGAAAATTGTTTGGGCGACAATATAGATTACCATGTTTTAAAACCAAGTGGGAAACTAAGGATGATTCAAATTTGGCATTTACATTTTATATTTATAATTAATATTTTAAAGGCAAAAAGAACAAAGCACGTTCTCATTAAGAGCATTGAAAACAAAACGCTGGTGTTCTTCCACGGGGGAAGGGCCACATTGAATATTGATAATTACATCAACTGCCATTAAAATAGCAGAAAGGTCAGTTGAGGTGGTCCTTGCAAATTACAAAAGGGTAGTTTCTTTTGAGGTAACGTTCAATCGGGAAAAAGTGACCCAAAGGGAGCCTTACCTCTTGGAGAAATGCCGGGAACAAGAAAATGGAACAATGACGTTATTGCATGTAAGGTGGCTATCTTTGTTGCCACTTTGTTAACTTCAGCAATATGGTATTTGTGGGAACTAAGTCATAATGAGTAGGGGAGAGATGAGTGAACAACTTATATTGATCACTCCAAAAAAAATTATGCTGCATTGTAGCGATTTAAAAGATCGATTTGACCTTTGCAGGATGATCTGCTGTGTCAGATCTGGACTGCCATGAAAGTATGATGTTTATATGTGTACTTTGTCAACAACCGCTGTAGATGTTAAAGAATGGGATGAATATATCTAAAGTGAATGTGGATAATTTGTTTCAGGTAACTAGTATTAGAGTAAACTGCTAAACGAAGCAATTGATTGCTAATGGCAAAACAAGCTGTAAAGACAAACAAAATTTAATATGTCATATGTATGGGTTTGTGACCATTGCCTTATGTTGTACCGTCACCATTGATCAAAGATTGTGTGAAATCTATCACGTATATTGGATTATGAAATGTGTGACAGAGCATTCTTTATAGTAATATCCATTGAAGAAAGAAAAAAGAAGCCATTGCTTTCAGAGAATGTAGTCAAGCTAAATTGTATATGTATCAACATCCCAAGATCTGAAAAAAAGAAAAAGCTGGTAAAAACCAAAATATCTTTGAATTTGACAGCCGACGATGATCTGACCGAAATTGATGCAATTGGTGTTCCCAGAGGAGTACCGGATAAGTGTAAGCTGGTGAATCAGATAGCAGCTGGTTTTGAATCCACCCTGTGTTGGTGGTGTACTCTTAACAAAAATGTCGACAGGATCAACTACATCCATTACAACGTGCAGAGGCTTGGAAATTGGACCGAGGCGGGTTTCAGGGCGGTCTACTCCCAACTGGCCGCGACTTCCCTCATGGCTTTCCAGAACCGAATGGCCCTTGATATGCTACTCTCAAAAGAGGGTGGTGTCTGCGCCATGTTTGGTGAGCAATGCTGCACATTCATTCCAAATAATACTGCCGCTGATGGAAGCCTGTCCCAGGCCCTTGAGGGCCTGAGGACCTTGAATGGGAAAATGAAGGAACGCAGTGGAGTGAACACGGAGGTTTGGAACGACTGGCTAAACGTGTTCAGACAGTACCGTACCCTGGTTTCCTCGGTCCTAGTCTCCCTTGCCGTTTTTTCTGCTGTTTTGACCTTGTGTGGATGATGTTGTATTCCGTGTCTCCGGTCTCTAATTAACAGGTTAATTACAACTGCTATCTCTCCAGCAGCTGAGACTTTTTCGTTGCTCCAAGGGGACGACTTTGCGACTGACGAGGGTTGTCGCTCTAGCGATGGCTCCATCTTTGAGGCTCCTCTGGTAAACCTGTCCGGTTTGTTTCCCGACTCTGACATTGATTATTAAGGCTCAATCTCCTCCCGGGTGTAAATTTGTTCTTATGAATTGTGTTCTTACGGCTGAAAATCTTTTTTGAAATGGCCGCTTTTAGGTGATAAGATGGTCTCTGAGAACTTATGATAAACAGGAGGGAATTGTTAGAAAAATGTATATATATGTTATCATGCGTTCTCTAATCAATGCCTTACCGCAATATTACTGCATTATATGCTTGCTGTTTGGCCTTGCTGTTTTTATGATGTACCACGGAAGGACAGTTCCTTTCTAACAAAAGACCACTTTGTTAGACAACATGCCTCATTGCTGTCTTGCACCCCAGATGAACCTCCAAGTGACCATTAAAGTCAGGGTTTCCTAACTATCTTGATCGTAGGATTAGGTTGGAATGTATATAACCAGTAATAAATAACTTAGTTTGTTGCATCCTACACAATGTCGTAAAACTTCCCTTGCTATGTTTTTACTTGAGGTCAAAGGTTTTCTCTTCTGTATCCAGTCCACTCAAACTCCTCTTCCCAGATGTCTTTATTAGTATGTAAACACCTAGTGATTTTTCCTTACGAGGCAAAGCCCACATGCTTTCCCCCTCCTTTCTTTAGGGGCTTGTCTCACACTGTGGGTAGGGCAAATCCAAATAAAAAGAGCGGGAGTGCCTACAGATATTTAGTGTGTGTAGAGATTGTATTAAGCTATCTGTACTGCACTCCTCGCGAGAAAAGACTTAATATTCTGTCTCACTTGTGGTTTGTTTGCTGTTGCTCTTCTCTTAATAGCTATTCAGTCATTGAAATAAACCTGACAGCAATATTGAGCCATGGTTGTGTGTCGCATGGCTCAAGAGGAGGGATAATGGGGCAGTTCAGTCAGCTTTATACATCATGTGAATTTGATTCATATTTGATTCATATTCAAAACAGTTAAACAGTTATAAAAAAATTTTTTGAAGAGCTGGTTTAACATGTGCTTAGCGCAATCCACAGGGTTATAGTGCCTGGTCATAATAGATGCATTCTAAAAATGGATTGAATTGGCTTCAAAATATACACTGAATGCCTTAACAGTGGCAAAAACGTTATGTAAAGAAAAAATAGTTTGTCAACAACTGCTGTAGATGAATGAATGAAGAATGGAATCAATATCTTGAAAATGAATGTGGATAGTTTGTTTACTGATTGTGAAATGTGCGACAGAGTGTTCTATATAATATCCGTTGAATGGAAGAAAAAGAAAAGAAACCATTGTTTTTAGAGAAAGTAGTCAACCAAAATTGTATATGTATTGACATGCCAAGATCTGGGAAAAAGCTGGAAAAAAACAAAAATATAATGTCTTTAAATTTGAGAGGCGACGATGATCTGACTGAAATTGATGCAATTAAAATCCCCAGAGGAGTTCCTGATTAATAAGAATTAATTGACCAAATTGAAGCAGGATGGGAGTCCTCCATTTGCTGCTGGTGGACGATGAACAAGAACGTTGACAGGATAAATTACATCCATTGCAACATGCAGAAATTGGGCAAACGGACACAAGCGGGACTTGAGGCAGTGCACGAACAGCTAGCCATGCCTTCCCTAATGTCAATCCAGAACCGCAATGCTCTTGTTATGTTGTTGTCTGGGAAAGGAAGGGTCTGCGCAATGTTCAGGGAACAATGCTGCACCTTCATCCAGAATGACACCGCCCCTGATGGGAGCCTGACGAAGATGATTGCAAACTTGCAATCCCTCAACACGAGGATGAAAGAGCACAACAAGTGGATGACTGCTTTTGGGAAGTATAAAGCCCTTGTGTCCTCAATTACTGCTATACTCACCTTGTGTGGATGTTGTTGTATTCCATGTCTCCGTGCTCTGTTTAATCGTCTTATCAATACAGCAATCTCGCCCATGGACGACGAGATGGCCCGGGTATGCCTAATGTCTGAACGCCAGCATGTTGATGATAACGATGATGATGATGCATTTTTTGCACTTGAGTTCACAGACTTTTCCCCAGATCTGTGTGTTTCCGAATGATAATATCGCAGCATTTATCTTTTTTTGGTGTAAACTTATTTGTGCCATACTTGTGATCCGACAACCGAAAATCGAGAGAAGTGGTTGTTTTTGGTGATGTAAATATTGAGCAAATATGTGATAAACAGGAGGGAAATGTTGGAATAATTTAAGTAAAGCCTTGTCATTTATTAGTTTATGGCTTTACTTTCATCTAGGTTTTTCTCTTTAGTGACAGGGATTCCTTTTGATCCCTGTGGATTTTATCCTTCCTGTCCTTATGTTACCTGTGTGTTTTTGTTTCTGTAAGAGGCCTTCACTAACAATGAGCAGAGCTTATTTGCATAGGCGAAATGTTCTTATTTGGTTGAAAGAAACTTCATTCCTTTTAGTTAACTGTAGGTTTGGTTCATAGATGGTTACAAGTTATCCCATATTTACTCAATGTTTGTTAAAGTGTTTAGGACAAGTCACTCATTCTTATTGCGTGTTAATTTACTAAGTAGATAAAGTCTAGCCAAGGTTTAGTTGCATTGTTCCACAGGAGTTATCTGATCTCGCTCGGGGACGACTCGGCCAACAACTGGAGGAGAACAGATGGGCAAACTCTGCGGGGGTCACGGGCCGACAATGAAGTGCTAATTCACACCACACTACATTCTTTTGCTAATCAGCGTTGCTACAGACACAATCTCCCCTCCCTTTAGTGTAGGAACGCCTCTGTAACCAGGGAAACCAAAACATTAAATAGAGGAGCACGTGGAGGGAGAACTCAGAATTGATGGAGATTGTAACCGAGTTTCCTCTCTCTATCGTTCTCCTCGCGAGTAAACCTGTTCTGGTTCTTTTCTCCTCTTCCTTCCAGCGTGTGGTTAAATGTCTGATGGTATTTAGACCTAACATTATACAATATTTTTATAATGTGACCATGTCAAAAGTCAAAGTCTGCTTTATTGTCAATCCCTTCATATGTCAAGACACACAAGAAACCGAAATTCCATTTCCTCTATCCCACGGTGGAAGTGGAATTTCCATCATCATCTTCCAAACGTGCGCCAGTGGCTTTGCTCATCCTTATTTCCTGGAAGAAAAACGGACGTCAAAAGAGAAATATTGCTTCTTGTCAATTGAAAGATGTGTCACCTCTCCGTTGGCGTTGATCAAGGTAAAGTGGACCTGGCCTACGGGTCCCCAGTTGGACTGTGTCTCCCAGACTAGATCAGAGGGAGGATTGTGGTTTCGGCCAGCGTCAGCCGCCCAGATCTGATGCATGTAAAGGTCATTGAAATATTGAGCACCTTGTATCCGAGATCTTCCAGATAAGATTGATTACCGTGACACTCTCGTGGGCCTTCAGGATGAATTCTGCGGCAAACTTGAATACGATGGGAGCAGAAGATCCAATCTGGAGCTTCACCTGCCAGTTCCCCAAATTCTGATCCTAATAGTTGAAATTGATCTCAACAGGTTAGTCGTTACTGGAAAATGTGCAAATTTCGTAAGATGTTCCCCTGTGACACATCCACTGACCTCATCAACTGTATTGCGGAGTCTGACATATTTGCCGTACGAGTCCACCTCATCCAGAGTGACCTGCTGCTCATCCACAGTGACCTGATGCTCATCCACAGTGACCTGCTGGGCGATTTTAGGACGAGGCACATTGCATCCGCCCGAGCTCAAACCCTCGCTGTCCTTCGGACGTTTCCTCTTTTTGCTGGCCGACATGGTTTGGCGTACCCTGGGGACAAACGTGGAGACATTAATTGCTATGAGAGGAGAGGAAACGTTGTGGTATGTTCTAAAGCTGTAAAAAGACCTCTCCTCCTTGTTCTGGGTCCGCTCCCTCTCTGTAGACAGAGCCTCCTCCAGATCTTTCACTTTTTGGCCGGCTTCCAACTCCACCATGCGAGACTCGTGCTGGCTTTGGACCATGCGCAAGTCCTACGTGAGACGTGAGAATGACTCAGCTTTATTTTCATTAATTAAATAAGCGATAGTGATGGTAATTACCGACCGCGGAATGCAGCTTCTTTTCAAACTCCAGCTCATCTTTAAGGATTTGAATGTGATGCGACTTCCTGAGCAAAAACAGTATTAAACCCTCGACGCAGTCAAATGCGCTATTTATATTGATGTGCGACTATGGGATGGTTAACTGAAAGTCCAATTGAGCTGCAATTAGTCACGAGGAGGATTTTCCTTGGGGTGTGGCCCCAGCAGCAAAGCAATTATGTCAGCACTAATATCCACTATCCATTTTGTTGTTGGCATATTTTTGATAAAATGGCCGGGCGGGCCTCACCTTGCTTCCAGCTCGTCAAAATCAATCTTCAGCTTGGACAACTTCACCTGCAGACGTTCACGCTCTGTGGCCTCTGAGTCCAGAGCCGCACGGGCTTTCGCCAGATTGGATTCTTTCTTCGTGTCCCTGTGATGACAGATATACACATAAACTGAGAATATGGAAAATTTCGGGCAGTCGGAGAAATCAGCGTGAACAAACAAATACATACAGCCGAGTTAAAAAAACACCAGAACAATCAAGTCAAGTCAAGTTTATTTGTATAGCCCTAAATCACAAGCAGTCTCAAAGGGCTTCACATAGACAGAAATTGACAATTATTCTCAAAGCATCCCCTGATCTTAAGCTCCCAAAAGGGCAAGGAAAAACTTAAAAACCCCTACCAGGGGAAAATGAGAAACCTTGAGAAGGGACCACAGATGGAAGGATCCCCCTTTCAGGATCACCAGGTTGAAATGGATGCAGAGAGGGCACAAATGATACAACATGAAAATCAATTAAATAAAAAGTGGATGTCCATGTCATAGCAGAGGGCTGCCGAAGGAGCCCTCAATTGTCCTGGCAGTGTCTTCGAGGAGGTTGAGCTGCAGTTCCCCCATCCTGAATTGGCCCACGAGAATCCAGATAGCCGCTGTCAGCATGGGTGCCACCTAACCACCTCCCCGGCCGGGGAGGGGGGAGGGAGGGGGTGGAGAGGGAGAGAAAACAAACTCCAGCCGAATCGGCCACTACAGGTTAGTTAAAGGCCATGTCATAGAAATGTGTCTTTAAACGTGTCTTAAATGTTTCTACTGAGGTAGCAGTCCTAATATCCATTGGTAGGGCATTCCAAAGCTCTGGAGCCCGAATAGAAAATGCTCTAGAGCCTGCAGACATTTTCTTGGCCCTCGGTGTCGCTAAAAGGGTAGCGTTTTGCGAACGAAGGTTACGAGACGGAACATAAGAAACAACTAGGTCGACGAGATATGAAGGCGCTAAGCCATGCAGCGATTTATAGGTTAGTAGAAGAACCTTGAAGTCACATCTTAAATGGACCGGGAGCCAATGTAAGTTGGCTAGTATTATCACCATGACAATTGCGAACACACAGAAAGAAAATAAATAACTGGAACATCACTCAAACACCGGTGATCCCCTCGTGAGTCCCACATATGGGATGGTTAACTGAAAGTCCAATTGAGCTGCAATTAGTCACGAGGAGGATTTTCCTTGGGGTGTGGCCCCAGCAGCAAAGCAATTATGTCAGCACTAATATCCACTATCCATTTTGTTGTTGGCATATTTTTGATAAAATGGCCGGGCGGGCCTCACCTTGCTTCCAGCTCGTCAAAATCAATCTTCAGCTTGGACAACTTCACCTGCAGACGTTCACGCTCTGTGGCCTCTGAGTCCAGAGCCGCACGGGCTTTCGCCAGATCGGATTCTTTCTTCGTGTCCCTGAGATGACAGATATACACATAAACTGAGAATATGGAAAATTTCGGGCAGTCGGAGAAATCAGCGTGAACAAACAAATACATACAGCCGAGTTAAAAAAACACCAGAACAATCACCATGACAATTGCGAACACACAGAAAGAAAATAAATAACTGGAACATCACTCAAACACCGGTGATCCCAACATCACCACAACAAATTCAATGTCGGTCACACCCTGAACGTATTTCTTTTCGTGGGCCGCGATGTGACTTTTGACACAAATACCTACGCCGCCACCACGTTTTGTAGCCAAGTCAGGACAGTTTGTGTAAGAATCACTTCGGTTCCTGCAAAACATCGTGTAGCCTTCCAAGCAAGCACGTCCATCGGCCACTGATCCTTGGAGGTGTGTCTCTGTGAAGCACAAAACATCAGCGAAAAGCAGTTCGTGATGAGACACGATATCTTGCACGTGACAAGACAGCCCTTCGGTGTTATGATGGACGACAACCAGGTGATTTGCCCGATCTACCGACGGCATCACGTGAAGGAGGGGCATGACGCTCTCCAAAGAATCCTCTGCCATCTCAGCAAGAGCAGCAGTGATTTGTGGATTTGCATGAAGCCTTCTCTCATCCATATGCAGAATATGCAGACCACTGAGCGAAGTCACTCTACTCAGAGCTACGTACCCCATGCCGTGTTCGAAAACACCTTTCAGCGAAACTGCAGCCTGTGACGTTGTCATGCCTTGTACCTTGTGGATCGTGCAGGCAAAAGCAAGCTTGATGGGAAACTGTCGGCGCGTCACTCCAGCCTTGTTCAGCTTCTCCTCCAGTCTGTCAATGTACACGGGGTTAGCAGCACGCGCTGTGTTACTCACATGATCGAGTTCCAACCCAAGTTTCTGGACACGGGCTTCATTTGGATAGTTCACCAATTTGACAACTTTTGCAAACATCCCGTTGCACAGACCTGATTGAACATCAACGTTCCGTGTGATCATAACACGAGCACCCAAGGCAACTTTGATTGAGTCCGGGAGCTCATTCTTAGCGCCTTGCACAGGGGAAGCTTGCCTTGCCATTCTGCCAGTTCCTTTGTCTTTCTTGTAGTCATCCGCGTCAATCTGCACAATGTCCTTATGAAACAGTTCCAGCATCGCAGAGTTATGGCCATCCACCTGTTTATTGGTGGCAAAAACATGCAGAATATGCTTTGGACACATTTCTGGGGAAGTGTACCTCGTGGCAAGGAGAGCTCTGACCATTTCCGACAGTTCATCTGACTTTTCTTTGACGCGGAGTCGGTTCAGCAGTTCGGCAAAGGCGACATCGTCTTTCTGCCTCATGATGGCGGTGAGCGTGATCTTTTTGAAGTCGTCACGCCAGTGGTCCAGCCGCGTAGTATCGTACACGCACAGAGGTTTGGACTGTCTCACGGGAGGGAGCTGAAAGAAATCTCCAACAGCAAGAACAGACATGCCACCGAAAGGTAAATTAATTCCTTTGATTTGTTTCAACCTGGCATTCACGTAGGCAAAGAGGTCTTTCGACACCATGGAAATCTCATCGATGATGAGTATTTCGGCGATGGACAGCTCGGCTCTGACTTCGTCCAGTTTATTGCCCAGCCCGTGGTACGGGGGGTTGAGACTTCTCGGCAGTTTGAGTAGACAATGCAACGTTGCCCCGGAAATGTTGAACGCCGCCGTGCCAGTGAAAGCTGCGAGAACAACCGTTTGCTTGGAAATGTCGGCCTCCTCAGCCAGTCGTGGTAGTCTCTGCAGTATTTTGGTAGCCTCTGCGTGGATACACTTGATCAGATGTGTTTTGCCGGTCCCGGCGCCACCGTTGATGTGGTAGAAGAACTGCTCAATGGGCTTTGAGCTACACACACGTTTTATGCACCAATCTCTGACCTTGTAGAAGACGGACGCTTGCTTTTGGTTCAGGTTACGATACATGTCGCGTAACACTGCGGGATCGATGGCTGCAGCCTCTGTCACGATGGACATTTGCGTTGTTTTGGACCTGACGTTATAGTCCGGGACATTTTCCTCCACGTTGTCGTTCGGTTCATCTCTCGCATTCATTTCCTCAACGCATTTGAGTCTTTGCAACTCACTCTCGGGAGCCAGGTGGCACCATTCGTTTATGACGAGCCCACTCTCCTCCACCTCTTGGATGGCGTTGTCAATGTCTCGACTGTATTTCTCATACCTTTCTCTGTTCCTTCTGACAATTTGGCACACGCGCTCCACAGAGTCGTTATACGGTAACTGTACACAGGCGTTATCATGAAACAACTGATAGGAAGGACAGCGTTCAGATTTTAATTGGCAATCAGCACGATGAGGCAGGTACAGCTTGAGCAAGGAGCAGTAATATTCCTCCGGATTCTTTTGTTCAGAGTATTTGCAGTATTTGATGACCGCATGTTTTTCTGTTCTTTTCTGGACAAAGCCTATGTCGTTCAGCAGAGGCAAAACATTCTTACCTTTGGCTTGTTTGCCATAAACAATTCTGCACATTGATGCAAAATCAGCCAAGCACATGACTTCAAATTCCTCTGTTTGAGGTCTGGATTTGTATTTTTCCGGCAGGCCAGTCATCCACACTTCATGAGATTCCTGCGTTTTGCCCTCAAGGAGCGAGAGAGGATAACTCATTTTCAGCGCATTGTCACTCGTTTGTACAAATACCACCATGCGGGAGGACTGTTTCATATGCAAGCCGCACGCACGTGCGACGCATTCCTGAGCACTCACTTCTCTTTTCTTGGAGTACGCTTGCATAATTTGCTTCATTTCATCGCTCTCGTTGACATTTGCGCAGCGGGAGTTTTCAATGACCGATTTCAGGTATTGGCTCAGACCGTGTTCAGCCTTGCTGATGTAGCTGCAGATGTATGCGATGCAAGAGTAGGCATTCAGGATGTATTGGATGTCCAGGTTTCCATCCCAGGCAAGAAGCAAATGGCGGTTGTAGTTGTTGACCCAGCAGTCTTTCGGTTCTCGCTTAAGCACGACAGAACTCGACGAGGCCGTCATGCGCAAACAGTTCATGTACTCGTCACCGGTGAGCTTACATTTAGCCAGTAGCTGAGGCAAAGTCAGGGATGCCGTTTCAGGCTCATTCAGCAGATTTAGCACGGGATTGGCATTCGACGCCAACCGATCGTCATTGCGTTGATCTCGATTGTCGTCGTCGACGGGCGCAGGTCTGACGATCATTGTTTCATCGCACGGTTGTTTGGGGAATCCAAAGCGGCAATTTGCACCTTGGTGTTTGACGCACGATTTGGAGTGACTTTTGCTGTGCATCTGAACCTCTGTGACCTTTTTGTACAATTCCGGTTCCTTCTGCGGGTCCGGCAGCTCGGCCGAGATGTAGCGAGACACAAAATGACAGATGGCTCCATCCGTGGCTTCCTCAAATACAGGGGCACCTCGAACCCATATGAGGCAATGAATGTGAGGACTTCCTCTGTGTTGAAACTCCAGTCGGTAAAAGTAGTCGACGACCTCACCAATCGGTTGCGCCGGAGAGAGGATCAAATCTCTGAACAGAGCTTCCACACGCTTGTCAAACATGCGCATCGTCGTCACAGGATTGCTGCGTAGGATCTCACACTTGGTAGCCCAGTCAAGTTGGGCGGAATTCACTACTTCACCTTGTTGCGCTTTGATGGCGGTGATGACCTCTTCCCAACGCATTTCGGCAGCAGAAAATGTGCAAAAGAACGTGGGTGTGCCCAGCTGCCGGATCATAGCAAAAAGATCTTTGGTGGTTTTCTCCCAATAGGCCGGCGTACCTCTCAGCGGTGTCATGAATCGGACAGCATCTTTGCTGCGGACCAGTTTCTCAACTTCACGTTTGTCCTGAAGCATGGCATTGTTTATCCTTCGACCATCCCTGGTAAAAGGCTTACCTTTGCGCAGCTGTATTGTCATGCTCGACGTTGCCTGGTAAATTTCAGTCACAAACTGGGCAAAGAACAAGTAGTTGGTATCTCGAGCAAAGCGTTCATCCACGCAACACAGACGGGTTTGGAAATATTTGCTTGGTGTGAGTTTTATTGCTCTCTCTTCATCGAGGGTGTTCTGACCAGTGGGAAACTGCACCGGAAAAGCCATGGCCTCAAGCTTGGGAGTCTTGAAAAAACTTACTGGGTTGTTTCTTTCTGCAGGAGCAACACAATAAATGCCCTCTGTAAAACTCATAATTTCCTCTGCCACATCATTGGGTTGGAGACATGATTCAAGTATCACTCCACCATTTGGTTGATCACCGTCTTCCGAATTTTCTTGTTGCTGTTTGTTACCACTGTTGTCATGTTGAGAGTCACTGTTCATCCCACACAGAGCATCACTTTCAAATCTGTACATCTCCTCCAGAGCTTCCTCATTGTACTCACTGTCGCTCATTTGCGCTTCATCGGAGCTGCTCTCATCGTCAGTGAGGGTTGGGTCGCAAAGGTCCGCATCGTCGCGAATGGTTATGTCTCTGTACTGTGGATGGACTTGTTTCAGTTTCATCAGAGCGCTCATTAGCTTAGACCAAGTGACAGTTTGAAAAAACTGATGGCCTTTGTAGCAAAGCCGTCTCTTCAGTTTCACTCTCAACATCTGTGACTTACTTCTTAGTCTGGGCAAGACATTGACCGTCTCTTGTACTTCCGATGGCACGCACACCACATTTCCACGAATGGCTCGTTGTTGACCTTTGGGAAGAGGTACAATTTTGGCAAATGATTTGGAAATGAGGTGTCTCTCCAGTATGTTCAATCCACACAGTTCCTTTGGAATATCAGAGAGTGTGAGATTGTTCGCAACAGCAAGTGCAGGCATTTTACCATCTTTGAGGTGACTATAGCAAGTGTGACATATCCACTCCAGTTTTCTTTCAGCTGGTACGCTGCACGAGGCCTGACATTCATCATCACAGATATGGACAAATTGTCCGGTGAGACAACTTGCAACAACATGTCTGTTTTTCTTATAAAATCTACGTTGACAAGCGCGTACTTGGTTCGGAAACAATGCTCTGTGGCAAACAGTGCAGACAAATGTGGGGCCATTCTTAATTTGGGCTTTGAATACCTCAACAGCTTTCATGAGCACACAGTCATTTCGCTCCCTACATAGTCGGTTTATGACTTAGTATTTTTTCAAAAGCGTACTTACTCTGCGCATTGTTTTGGTCTTCAGTGAATCAGATTTTTTTGCCATTATGCGCCTCATGATTTCCTGATGTTTTAATCGGAATTCAGGGTTGTTTAAATAACGGCGTGTCATGTAAGAGCGCTGCCTGTTTCGAAACCCAACATCGTCACGGTAACGTTCTGTGATGTAAGCGCGTCGTCTCATCGTAAAACACTCATCTGTCCTATAACGACGTGAGAAACGGGAAAGGTTTTTCTTCTTAAACTCATGATCCGTCTGACAACGTTGTGTAAAATAGGACTTTTGTTTGGCACAAAAACGCTTGTCCTGTTGATAACGGGTTCTAATATAACCCAATTTCCTTTGTCTTACCTCTGCAATTTGACTGTACTGTTCCCTCTCTTTAGAGTTTTTCATCATTCTCTTTAGTTCCTGTTTTTTACGTCTCACTTCCAATTTTTCTTTTAACTTTTCTTGTGCTTTTATTTGTCGTAGGAACTTTTCTCTACGAGATTTTGGAATTTTTGTCACATTTGCCAGCTGTTTACCTGTAGTGAAAACCACTCCACTGTCGTTATCGGTAAATTCTTGGTGGTGACGTTCACCTGAACACCGTCTAGTGTCGCTCGTCTCAACAACATGAGACAATCTCAGCAACAGGTCTGCTTGCGGCAACACTGATTTGCGTCATCCACTGCTTCTGTGTCAGCGTTTTCTCTCGTGTGTCTGTCTGTTTATTAAAACTGAGAGATGAATAGAATTCAAGTCGACGTTGCAATGTGATCAACTGCAATTTTCAAAACCGCAAAGGCTGCAATTTGAAAAAGAAAATGTGCGTATATTTATTTATTGAATGACTACCATTTCAGTCAAACTGTTTTCTAAGTTGTATTTGAGGTAGTGCCCTTTTTTTGTATTGAAGTTAATGTATCGCTTGTGTTTGGTAAATATGTAGAAAGAGAACCTTAAAAAAAATGGCAGATTAAGTCAAAAACAACAATGACATATGTATCGTTGGCTGTTTTTGCTTCGTTTCAGTTTACTTTGGGGTTGAAGAAGGATGACGTGCACCTGCATCAACAACCTCCACCCGAAGACCACGACGAGTTGGCCACCTGAAAGTCAATTTGGTCTGAGATATTTATTTGTTATTGTTACGACATTGTCTTGAAGTCTGTTCCATGTTTTTGTCAATAAATGTCTGACAGTAAAGCCCATAAGTGGCCTTACGATATTTCAGTTTTGCAAATATATATATATATATATATATACGATGTCTTTGAATATCAGAAAAAGAGATTTCTGTAGTTCAATCTAATAAGTGAAATTCTCAAAAGACACCTGCCAAAGTGTTATAAATCAAGCAGTTCAATTCACAAGTAAGCAAATAGTTTTATTCATGTTTTAAAAATACATTCCGTTTAAAAAATAAATATAATTATCATGCCTTCAAGTATAAAAACAATAATATGTAATAAATATCTTCTTTAAATAATTCATACGACTGTTTGCAATAAATAAGGTCTTAGATTCACAATGGCTTTTTTGAATGAGCAATAAATAGGTTATCTACAGAATAAAAAATTTAAAAAACTCAGTGCGTCATGCAAAAACAAATACATCATCAATCCGTCAGTGGGTTACGACACGTCAGTGCAGATCCAACAACTTAATTCACTTCATGTTTTGCCCAACATTTCCGACGGGCTTCAGTGGCGGACGTGACTACCGCAATAAACTAAACATGGCGAAGACCTTGGCATGTTTTCCCCTTCGCCGTTCTTTGCGCCTCAGCGCCCTCTCGCCGTCAACAATGAAGATGTAGAGCTTCCGCAGGATGTTGTGCGCCGTCATCTTTCTGTGGAAAGCATCGGGGTGGTACAGTGACCTCAATAGGCTCTCTTCCTCATTGCTACTCAGGCCTGTGACCTCTTCTGTTTTTTTCATCTGCCGGACAAGAGTAAGCAACACAATGTCAAAATAGGTATTATAGTAACAGCAAAATTCATTTCCTATCCCTAAATTGTCACACTGGCCAACCTTTTGTTTGATATTGTAGAGCAGGAGTTCAGAGTAGTGTTTGGCCTCAGACAGAATTTTACTGCCGGGATATTCCTTCTCCACGTGCTTGAGAAGAATTATGTAAGTGGACAGACCTTGGGCCAGCCTGTGCAGGCAAGCCTCCTGGAAAAAAGAATATTTAGGTCAGTTAAAAAACAAATATCTATTCAACCTACGCATAAAAGTCAAGCCGATGCTAGCAAACAATTATGGAAAGTGTCAGTGTCTGTATTTTCTCCCACCTCTGGTGGTTTTCCATTTCTGGTTCTTACCTTGCTAAAGTTGGAGCTGGGGCAGTTTGCTGGAAACTGAGGTGCTTTGTAGTGCTCCAGTAAATGAAAGTTGACATTGTTTTGGAATTCATCATCAAACTGATATTGAAATTAGTCACAAGTCAGATATGTTTTACAGCCAGGAGAAGACAATGAAGGTGCTTTCTGAATTTCCACTTACAGCTTTCTGGTGTTCTTTAGCGGTACCCAGAACCGAGTCCCAAACATGAGCAGAGGTCAGCAGGTCAGAGGGCGCCATTTCCTCCTCACTTGAGGTGTCGCTTGATGGCAAGACGGTGGTCGCTTCTGTCAACGGAGCGCCATTGGCTCGCAGTACTAGAAAAGCCACCAAGCCCACCGCGAGAATTTGCGTGTCTAATGCGGAAGCAGAAGAAAATCATGAATGAATGGCAAAAGAGGAAGAAAATTCAGGAAACATTCATCACTGACTTACACATGTTGGGCATGTTGCGTCGAGATTACTCTTGCCTTGACCGCCTGCTCTCGTGGAACATGTCTTGACTTCTCATTGCACAGCCGTTATATATTCTACTGACCGCAGGGATTTCCGAATACCTTCCGGTTTCAATTATATACTGATGAAACCGATATTACACTCTTTTCTTTTTTGGTGCATACAGCAGAATGTAATTACACAGAATGAAAAAAGACGAATTCAATCAATTTTGAAGAACAACAATTTTATTTCAATTATTTCAATTAAATTTTACAACAGGTCGGAGCAGATTTTATTAAAAAAAAGCCCATTTAATTGTATTGTTATACAATATTTTTATAATGTGACCATGTCAAAAGTCAAAGTCTGCTTTATTGTCAATCCCTTCATATGTCAAGACACACAAGAAACCGAAATTCCATTTCCTCTATCCCACGGTGGAAGTGGAATTTCCATCATCATCTTCCAAACGTGCGCCAGTGGCTTTGCTCATCCTTATTTCCTGGAAGAAAAACGGACGTCAAAAGAGAAATATTGCTTCTTGTCGCTTGAAAGATGTGTCACCTCTCCGTTGGCGTTGATCAAGGTAAAGTGGACCTGGCCTACGGGTCCCCAGTTGGACTGTGTCTCCCAGACTAGATCAGAGGGAGGATTGTGGTTTCGGCCAGCGTCAGCCGCCCAGATCTGATGCATGTAAAGGTCATTGAAATATTGAGCACCTTGTATCTGAGATCTTCCAGATAAGATTGATTACCGTGACACTCTCGTGGGCCTTCAGGATGAATTCTGCGGCAAACTTGAATACGATGGGAGCAGAAGATCCAATCTGGAGCTTCACCTGCCAGTTCCCCAAATTCTGATCCTAATAGTTGAAATTGATCTCAACAAGTTAGTCGTTACTGGAAAATGTGCAAATTTCGTAAGATGTTCCCCTGTGACACATCCACTGACCTCATCAACTGTATTGCGGAGTCTGACATATTTGCCGTACGAGTCCACCTCATCCAGAGTGACCTGCTGCTCATCCACAGTGACCTGCTGGGCGATTTTAGGACGAGGCACATTGCATCCGCCCGAGCTCAAACCCTCGCTGTCCTTCGGACGTTTCCTCTTTTTGCTGGCCGACATGGTTTGACGTACCCTGGGGACAAACGTGGAGACATTAATTGCTATGAGAGCAAACGTTGTGGTATGTTCTAAAGCTGTAAAAAGACCTCTCCTCCTTGTTCTGGGTCCGCTCCCTCTCTGTAGACAGAGCCTCCTCCAGATCTTTCACTTTTTGGCCGGCTTCCAACTCCACCATGCGAGACTCGTGCTGGCTTTGGACCATGCGCAAGTCCTACGTGAGACGTGAGAATGACTCAGCTTTGTTTTCATTAATTAAATAAGCGATAGTGATGGTAATTACCGACCGCGGAATGCAGCTTCTTTTCAAACTCCAGCTCATCTTTAAGGATTTGAATGTGATGCGACTTCCTGAGCAAAAACAGTATTAAACCCTCGACGCAGTCAAATGCGCTATTTATATTGATGTGCGACTATGGGATGGTTAACTGAAAGTCCAATTGAGCTGCAATTAGTCACGAGGAGGATTTTCCTTGGGGTGTGGCCCCAGCAGCAAAGCAATTATGTCAGCACTAATATCCACTATCCATTTTGTTGTTGGCATATTTTTGATAAAATGGCCGGGCGGGCCTCACCTTGCTTCCAGCTCGTCAAAATCAATCTTCAGCTTGGACAACTTCACCTGCAGACGTTCACGCTCTGTGGCCTCTGAGTCCAGAGCCGCACGGGCTTTCGCCAGATTGGATTCTTTCTTCGTGTCCCTGTGATGACAGATATACACATAAACTGAGAATATGGAAAATTTCGGGCAGTCGGAGAAATCAGCGTGAACAAACAAATACATACAGCCGAGTTAAAAAAACACCAGAACAATCAAGTCAAGTCAAGTTTATTTGTATAGCCCTAAATCACAAGCAGTCTCAAAGGGCTTCACATAGACAGAAATTGACAATTATTCTCAAAGCATCCCCTGATCTTAAGCTCCCAAAAGGGCAAGGAAAAACTTAAAAAACCCTACCAGGGGAAAATGAGAAACCTTGAGAAGGGACCACAGATGGAAGGATCCCCCTTTCAGGATCACCAGGTTGAAATGGATGCAGAGAGGGCACAAATGATACAACATGAAAATCAATTAAATAAAAAGTGGATGTCCATGTCATAGCAGAGGGCTGCCGAAGGAGCCCTCAATTGTCCTGGCAGTGTCTTCGAGGAGGTTGAGCTGCAGTTCCCCCATCCTGAATTGGCCCACGAGAATCCAGATAGCCGCTGTCAGCATGGGTGCCACCTAACCACCTCCCCGGCCGGGGAGGGGGGAGGGAGGGGGTGGAGAGGGAGAGAAAACAAACTCCAGCCGAATCGGCCACTACAGGTTAGTTAAAGGCCATGTCATAGAAATGTGTCTTTAAACGTGTCTTAAATGTTTCTACTGAGGTAGCAGTCCTAATATCCATTGGTAGGGCATTCCAAAGCTCTGGAGCCCGAATAGAAAATGCTCTAGAGCCTGCAGACATTTTCTTGGCCCTCGGTGTCGCTAAAAGGGTAGCGTTTTGCGAACGAAGGTTACGAGACGGAACATAAGAAACAACTAGGTCGACGAGATATGAAGGCGCTAAGCCATGCAGCGATTTATAGGTTAGTAGAAGAACCTTGAAGTCACATCTTAAATGGACCGGGAGCCAATGTAAGTTGGCTAGTATTATCACCATGACAATTGCGAACACACAGAAAGAAAATAAATAACTGGAACATCACTCAAACACCGGTGATCCCCTCGTGAGTCCCACATATGGGATGGTTAACTGAAAGTCCAATTGAGCTGCAATTAGTCACGAGGAGGATTTTCCTTGGGGTGTGGCCCCAGCAGCAAAGCAATTGTGTCAGCACTAATATCCACTATCCATTTTGTTGTTGGCATATTTTTGATAAAATGGCCGGGCGGGCCTCACCTTGCTTCCAGCTCGTCAAAATCAATCTTCAGCTTGGACAACTTCACCTGCAGACGTTCACGCTCTGTGGCCTCTGAGTCCAGAGCCGCACGGGCTTTCGCCAGATCGGATTCTTTCTTCGTGCAGGGCTCGAAACTAACGATTGCCCGATTGCCCGGGGCAAGTAGCGATGGCAGACGGGCAAGTAGAATTTTTTCCTCACTTGCCCGAGCTTGCCCTGCCATAATACCATGTTTTCAAGCTGTAAAAAGACGATTTTGTGCATAATTTCTCGCAACTTCTGCCGCTTCTGGTCCGACATTTTGTTTTCTAGGGAGCGGTTAGTTTCTCGTGTAAGTCTGCAATACATTGATAACGGCAAAGCGCTTCGTAATTAAATGCATGCTCTCTCACCCGTCCCTGGCTCTTCTGCGCCTGCGCACCAGCAGAGCTTGTTTCCGGTTGGCGGATACGAAGGCATATGAAGGCAAAACTTATAGTGTTGTCTTTTTTATTGCAAAAATGTGTCGGGCAAGTAAAAATCCACTCCAAAAAAATTCGGGCAAGTAAAATTTTGTTTCGGGCAAGTAAAATTTTCTCCAACTTGCCCGAGGGCAACTTGGGCAAAAAATAAGCTTCGAGCCCTGTGCTCCCTGCTCCCGGAAAGAGGAAGCAAGCAACAATGAACTGGATTTCAAAATAAAGTCGCGTCTAATGTCCGGGGTCAAACACGGCGATATAAATCGATGTTTACCTTTAGCATCGATGCCAATAAATCGTAGAGCATTATATGGATTAATCGATGTGTATCGATGTATCGTTACACCCCTACTCAACGACCGTCTGCAGCTGGAGGTGAGCAAGCTGAGGGAGGAAACTCCACACAGGTAGGGCCAGAGGTGGAATCGAACCAGCACCCACCTAACTGTGAGGCGGACGTGCTACCCAGTGCCCCACCGAGCCGCCCTTAGGATCCATCCGTTGCATAGTTTCTTTGAACCATTGCAAAGAGTGAGTTGTTTTTTTTCATGTGTATTTACAAAGGAACCTTTGTTTGACTTTGAAGAAACCTCTATGCAGTTTCTTTGATAAGTGCAATCAGGCATTGGTGTAATGCATGACACTGAGTCTTTCCTGGATCAGCAGAAGCAAGCTCGAGATGGCGACCCCAGAAAACATTCCTCAAGGTGCAAACAACGCCCTCTCCCAGGAGGTGGAAGATCTCCGCAAGCTCAACGACCTTCTGGGCATTTACGTCGACAACGCCCGTTCCCGGGAAGTGGGGAACGCCGGCTTGCGTTTGCGCATCACTGAATCCGAAACAGAGGTGTCCCGGCAGCTGACGGGCCTGAAGGCCGTTTTCGAGACGGAGCTGGCGGATGCCCGTGCGACTCTGGACTCTGAGGCCAAAGAGCGTGCACGTCTGGAGCTGGAGGTGAGCAAGCTGAGGGAGGAAATCAAGGAGCTGAAAGCAAGGTGAGGCCCGGCCATTTTATCAAAAATATGCCAACAACAAAATGGATGCTGGATATTAGTGCTGACATAATTGCTTTGCTGCTGGGGCCACATCCCAAGGAAAATCCTCCTCGTGACTAATTGCAGCTCAACATTGGACTTCCAGTTAACCATCCCATAGTCCAGGGGCGGGCAAACTTTTTGACTTGCGGGCCGAATTGGGTTCTAAATTTTGACCGGGGGGCCGAACCAGGAGCAGATGGATGTAGTGTTTGTGTGTAAAGGTCATATAAATGACATGTAAAGGTCATTGCATAAAAGCTTTTTACTTTTAGCATGGATTTTTTGAAAACAAATGCATTTATTAACAGCATTAAAAAAATATTTCACCAAAAAACTACAATCAGTGATTCTTATTAAATACGACATTGTTATGATGTATAACATTTTCCATCACTTCAGCGCCTGCAGGTCAGATTTATGAAATATGTTTATCTAATGAGGCAACATCACATCCAACGGCAAACATTCTGACCAAATACATCATCTTGAAGAATCAGCGAAAGAATACATCTAAATAAAGAAATCAATAGTATTGTTGGTTTCCCTTTTTTGCCAGTGCATCATAGTCTGGGGTAAAATTTGTTGTGGTAATTCTTAGGATAGAGCCGAGGTGTCGGTCCGTTAACCTAGATCTGTGACCGGCTTTGTTGACGTTCATGTGGCTGAACGTCACGTCGCGTACGTCGAGCCAAATTGGCCACTCTCTTTTAAACACTTGGCACTGTGTCCACCTTGCTTTTTCTTGGGCGACTCATTTTAATAGAAGGATTCCAGGGGAAGGTTTGTGGGTGGCTTTAGCGTAAAACTGTATCTGAAAACTCAGCACGCGAATTACGAGAATATTGACGTCACAGCCTACACTCAAAATTCGGCACTGATAGATGAAATGACTACGTACTACTGATTACGCACATGTAGTTGTGAGTGTGCACCGAGCTTTCTGACGGCTCCCGGGAGTAAATGCGCGGGCGGGCGGGCGCTTTCCCATCTACTGGGGAAACATAGTAATTGTAGGGAAAATGACCCCCCCAAACATTTATAATACACTTTATTCAGGTTTGGCGGGCCGGATTAAACGGCCCCGTGGGCCGGATGTGGCCCGCGGGCCGTAGTTTGCCCATGTCTGCCATAGTCGCATATCAACATAAATAGCACATTTGACTGCGTCCATCCATTTTCCATATTCCCAGTTTATTACACGATTATCATCACTATCGCTTATATTT
>NW_026871987.1:282500-331895 GCF_033458585.1 Syngnathus typhle | reverse complement strand
GTTTTTTTCGATGCCAACCTAACCAGAGTGACGGGAGCGGCACAATTCAGAAAAAGTGCTCAGCTCGCCGAGAAAATGCGATTTAAGCAATAAAATTAAAAATGCTTATTAAACATAAACCAAACGTTGGAGGTGGTCATTTCTTCATGCGCAGTGAATAACTCGGCACTCTAAAGCACCCGAGAGCGTTTTTTTCGATGCCAACCTAACCAGAGTGACGGGAGCGGCACAATTCAGAAAAAGTGCTCAGCTCGCCGAGAAAATGCGATTTAAGCAATAAAATTAAAAATGCTTATAAAACATAAACCAAACGTTGGAGGTGGTCATTTCTTCATGCGCAGTGAATAACTCGGCACTCTAAAGCACCCGAGAGCGTTTTTTTCGATGCCAACCTAACCAGAGTGACGGGAGCGGCACAATTCAGAAAAAGTGCTCAGCTCGCCGAGAAAATGCGATTTAAGCAATAAAATTAAAAATGCTTATAAAACATAAACCAAACGTTGGAGGTGGTCATTTCTTAATGCGCAGTAATAAACTCGGCACTCTAAAGCACCCGAGAGCGTTTTTTTCGATGCCAACCTAACCAGAGTGACGGGAGCGGCACAATTCAGAAAAAGTGCTCAGCTCGCCGAGAAAATGCGATTTAAGCAATAAAATTAAAAATGCTTATAAAACATAAACCAAACGTTGGAGGTGGTCATTTCTTAATGCGCAGTAATAAACTCGGCACTCTAGAGCACCCGAGAGCGTTTTTTTCGATGCCAACCTAACCAGAGTGACGGGAGCGGCACAATTCAGAAAAAGTGCTCAGCTCGCCGAGAAAATGCGATTTAAGCAATAAAATTAAAAATGCTTATAAAACATAAACCAAACGTTGGAAGTGGTCATTTCTTCATGCGCAGTGATAAACTCGGCACTCTAAAGCACCCGAGAGCGTTTTTTTCGATGCCAACCTAACCAGAGTTACGGGAGCGGCACAATTCAGAAAAAGCGCTCAGCTCGCCGAGAAAATGCGATTTAAGCAATAAAATTAAAAATGCTTATAAAACATAAACCAAACGTTGGAGGTGGTCATTTCTTCATGCGCAGTGATAAACTCGGCACTCTAAAGCACCCGAGAGCGTTTTTTTCGATGCCAACCTAACCAGAGTGACGGGAGCGGCACAATTCAGAAAAAGCGCTCAGCTCGCCGAGAAAATGCGATTTAAGCAATAAAATTAAAAATGCTTATAAAACATAAACCAAACGTTGGAGGTGGTCATTTCTTAATGCGCAGTAATAAACTCGGCACTCTAAAGCACCCGAGAGCGTTTTTTTCGATGCCAACCTAACCAGAGTGACGGGAGCGGCACAATTCAGAAAAAGTGCTCAGCTCGCCGAGAAAATGCGATTTAAGCAATAAAATTAAAAATGCTTATAAAACATAAACCAAACGTTGGAGGTGGTCATTTCTCAATGCGCAGTAATAAACTCGGCACTTTAAAGCACCCGAGAGCGTTTTTTTCGATGCCAACCTAACCAGAGTGACGGGAGCGGCACAATTCAGAAAAAGTGCTCAGCTCGCCGAGAAAATGCGATTTAAGCAATAAAATTAAAAATGCTTATAAAACATAAACCAAACGTTGGAGGTGGTCATTTCTTAATGCGCAGTAATAAACTCGGCACTCTAAAGCACCCGAGAGCGTTTTTTTCGATGCCAACCTAACCAGAGTGACGGGAGCGGCACAATTCAGAAAAAGCGCTCAGCTCGCCGAGAAAATGCGATTTAAGCAATAAAATTAAAAATGCTTATAAAACATAAACCAAACGTTGGAGGTGGTCATTTCCTAATGCGCAGTAATAAACTCGGCACTCTAAAGCACCCGAGAGCGTTTTTTTCGATGCCAACCTAACCAGAGTGACGGGAGCGGCACAATTCAGAAAAAGTGCTCAGCTCGCCGAGAAAATGCGATTTAAGCAATAAAATTAAAAATGCTTATTAAACATAAACCAAACGTTGGAGGTGGTCATTTCTTCATGCGCAGTGAATAACTCGGCACTCTAAAGCACCCGAGAGCGTTTTTTTCGATGCCAACCTAACCAGAGTGACGGGAGCGGCACAATTCAGAAAAAGTGCTCAGCTCGCCGAGAAAATGCGATTTAAGCAATAAAATTAGAAATGCTTATAAAACATAAACCAAACGTTGGAAGTGGTCATTTCTTCATGCGCAGTGATAAACTCGGCACTCTAAAGCACCCGAGAGCGTTTTTTTCGATGCCAACCTAACCAGAGTTACGGGAGCGGCACAATTCAGAAAAAGCGCTCAGCTCGCCGAGAAAATGCGATTTAAGCAATAAAATTAAAAATGCTTATAAAACATAAACCAAACGTTGGAGGTGGTCATTTCTTCATGCGCAGTGATAAACTCGGCACTCTAAAGCACCCGAGAGCGTTTTTTTCGATGCCAACCTAACCAGAGTGACGGGAGCGGCACAATTCAGAAAAAGCGCTCAGCTCGCCGAGAAAATGCGATTTAAGCAATAAAATTAAAAATGCTTATAAAACATAAACCAAACGTTGGAGGTGGTCATTTCCTAATGCGCAGTAATAAACTCGGCACTCTAAAGCACCCGAGAGCGTTTTTTTCGATGCCAACCTAACCAGAGTGACGGGAGCGGCACAATTCAGAAAAAGTGCTCAGCTCGCCGAGAAAATGCGATTTAAGCAATAAAATTAAAAATGCTTATAAAACATAAACCAAACGTTGGAGGTGGTCATTTCTTCATGCGCAGTGATAAAGTCGGCACTCTAAAGCACCCGAGAGCGTTTTTTTCGATGCCAACCTAACCAGAGTGACGGGAGCGGCACAATTCAGAAAAAGCGCTCAGCTCGCCGAGAAAATGCGATTTAAGCAATAAAATTAAAAATGCTTATAAAACATAAACCAAACGTTGGAGGTGGTCATTTCTTCATGCGCAGTGATAAACTCGGCACTCTAAAGCACCCGAGAGCGTTTTTTTCGATGCCAACCTAACCAGAGTGACGGGAGCGGCACAATTCAGAAAAAGTGCTCAGCTCGCCGAGAAAATGCGATTTAAGCAATAAAATTAAAAATGCTTATAAAACATAAACCAAACGTTGGAGGTGGTCATTTCTTCATGCGCAGTGATAAACTCGGCACTCTAAAGCACCCGAGAGCGTTTTTTTCGATGCCAACCTAACCAGAGTGACGGGAGCGGCACAATTCAGAAAATAGTGCTCAGCTCGCCGAGAAAATGCGATTCAAGCAATAAAATTAAAAATGCTTATTAAACATAAACCAAACGTTGGAGGTGGTCATTTCTTCATGCGCAGTGAATAACTCGGCACTCTAGAGCACCCGAGAGCGTTTTTTTCGATGCCAACCTAACCAGAGTGACGGGAGCGGCACAATTCAGAAAAAGTGCTCAGCTCGCCGAGAAAATGCGATTTAAGCAATAAAATTAAAAATGCTTATAAAACATAAACCAAACGTTGGAGGTGGTCATTTCTTAATGCGCAGTAATAAACTCGGCACTCTAGAGCACCCGAGAGCGTTTTTTTCGATGCCAACCTAACCAGAGTGACGGGAGCGGCACAATTCAGAAAAAGTGCTCAGCTCGCCGAGAAAATGCGATTTAAGCAATAAAATTAAAAATGCTTATAAAACATAAACCAAACGTTGGAGGTGGTCATTTCTTAATGCGCAGTAATAAACTCGGCACTCGAAAGCACCCGAGAGCGTTTTTTTCGATGCCAACCTAACCAGAGTGACGGGAGCGGCACAATTCAGAAAAAGCGCTCAGCTCGCCGAGAAAATGCGATTTAAGCAATAAAATTAAAAATGCTTATAAAACATAAACCAAACGTTGGAGGTGGTCATTTCCTAATGCGCAGTAATAAACTCGGCACTCTAAAGCACCCGAGAGCGTTTTTTTCGATGCCAACCTAACCAGAGTGACGGGAGCGGCACAATTCAGAAAAAGTGCTCAGCTCGCCGAGAAAATGCGATTTAAGCAATAAAATTAAAAATGCTTATTAAACATAAACCAAACGTTGGAGGTGGTCATTTCTTCATGCGCAGTGAATAACTCGGCACTCTAAAGCACCCGAGAGCGTTTTTTTCGATGCCAACCTAACCAGAGTGACGGGAGCGGCACAATTCAGAAAAAGCGCTCAGCTCGCCGAGAAAATGCGATTTAAGCAATAAAATTAAAAATGCTTATAAAACATAAACCAAACGTTGGAGGTGGTCATTTCTTCATGCGCAGTGAATAACTCGGCACTCTAAAGCACCCGAGAGCGTTTTTTTCGATGCCAAGTGACGGGAGCGGCACAATTCAGAAAAAGTGCTCAGCTCGCCGAGAAAATGCGATTTAAGCAATAAAATTAAAAATGCTTATAAAACATAAACCAAACGTTGGAGGTGGTCATTTCTTAATGCGCAGTAATAAACTCGGCACTCTAAAGCACCCGAGAGCGTTTTTTTCGATGCCAACCTAACCAGAGTGACGCGAGCGGCACAATTCAGAAAAAGTGCTCAGCTCGCCGAGAAAATGCGATTTAAGCAATAAAATTAAAAATGCTTATAAAACATAAACCAAACGTTGGAGGTGGTCATTTCTTAATGCGCAGTAATAAACTCGGCACTCTAAAGCACCCGAGAGCGTTTTTTTCGATGCCAACCTAACCAGAGTGACGGGAGCGGCACAATTCAGAAAAAGCGCTCAGCTCGCCGAGAAAATGCGATTTAAGCAATAAAATTAAAAATGCTTATAAAACATAAACCAAACGTTGGAGGTGGTCATTTCTTCATGCGCAGTGATAAACTCGGCACTCTAAAGCACCCGAGAGCGTTTTTTTCGATGCCAACCTAACCAGAGTGACGGGAGCGGCACAATTCAGAAAAAGTGCTCAGCTCGCCGAGAAAATGCGATTTAAGCAATAAAATTAAAAATGCTTATAAAACATAAACCAAACGTTGGAGGTGGTCATTTCTTCATGCGCAGTGATAAACTCGGCACTCTAAAGCACCCGAGAGCGTTTTTTTCGATGCCAACCTAACCAGAGTGACGGGAGCGGCACAATTCAGAAAAAGTGCTCAGCTCGCCGAGAAAATGCGATTCAAGCAATAAAATAAAAAATGCTTATTAAACATAAACCAAACGTTGGAGGTGGTCATTTCTTCATGCGCAGTGAATAACTCGGCACTCTAAAGCACCCGAGAGCGTTTTTTTCGATGCCAACCTAACCAGAGTGACGGGAGCGGCACAATTCAGAAAAAGTGCTCAGCTCGCCGAGAAAATGCGATTTAAGCAATAAAATTAAAAATGCTTATGAAACATAAATCAAACGTTGGAGGTGGTCATTTCTTAATGCGCAGTAATAAACTCGGCACTCTAAAGCACCCGAGAGCGTTTTTTTCGATGCCAACCTAACCAGAGTGACGGGAGCGGCACAATTCAGAAAAAGTGCTCAGCTCGCCGAGAAAATGCGATTTAAGCAATAAAATTAAAAATGCTTATAAAACATAAACCAAACGTTGGAGGTGGTCATTTCTTCATGCGCAGTGATAAACTCGGCACTCTAAAGCACCCGAGAGCGTTTTTTTCGATGCCAACCTAACCAGAGTTACGGGAGCGGCACAATTCAGAAAAAGCGCTCAGCTCGCCGAGAAAATGCGATTTAAGCAATAAAATTAAAAATGCTTATAAAACATAAACCAAACGTTGGAGGTGGTCATTTCTTCATGCGCAGTGATAAACTCGGCACTCTAAAGCACCCGAGAGCGTTTTTTTCGATGCCAACCTAACCAGAGTGACGGGAGCGGCACAATTCAGAAAAAGCGCTCAGCTCGCCGAGAAAATGCGATTTAAGCAATAAAATTAAAAATGCTTATAAAACATAAACCAAACGTTGGAGGTGGTCATTTCTTAATGCGCAGTAATAAACTCGGCACTCTATAGCACCCGAGAGCGTTTTTTTCGATGCCAACCTAACCAGAGTGACGGGAGCGGCACAATTCAGAAAAAGTGCTCAGCTCGCCGAGAAAATGCGATTTAAGCAATAAAATTAAAAATGCTTATAAAACATAAACCAAACGTTGGAGGTGGTCATTTCTCAATGCGCAGTAATAAACTCGGCACTCTAAAGCACCCGAGAGCGTTTTTTTCGATGCCAACCTAACCAGAGTGACGGGAGCGGCACAATTCAGAAAAAGTGCTCAGCTCGCCGAGAAAATGCGATTTAAGCAATAAAATTAAAAATGCTTATAAAACATAAACCAAACGTTGGAGGTGGTCATTTCTTAATGCGCAGTAATAAACTCGGCACTCTAAAGCACCCGAGAGCGTTTTTTTCGATGCCAACCTAACCAGAGTGACGGGAGCGGCACAATTCAGAAAAAGCGCTCAGCTCGCCGAGAAAATGCGATTTAAGCAATAAAATTAAAAATGCTTATAAAACATAAACCAAACGTTGGAGGTGGTCATTTCCTAATGCGCAGTAATAAACTCGGCACTCTAAAGCACCCGAGAGCGTTTTTTTCGATGCCAACCTAACCAGAGTGACGGGAGCGGCACAATTCAGAAAAAGTGCTCAGCTCGCCGAGAAAATGCGATTTAAGCAATAAAATTAAAAATGCTTATTAAACATAAACCAAACGTTGGAGGTGGTCATTTCTTCATGCGCAGTGAATAACTCGGCACTCTAAAGCACCCGAGAGCGTTTTTTTCGATGCCAACCTAACCAGAGTGACGGGAGCGGCACAATTCAGAAAAAGCGCTCAGCTCGCCGAGAAAATGCGATTTAAGCAATAAAATTAAAAATGCTTATAAAACATAAACCAAACGTTGGAGGTGGTCATTTCTTCATGCGCAGTGAATAACTCGGCACTCTAAAGCACCCGAGAGCGTTTTTTTCGATGCCAAGTGACGGGAGCGGCACAATTCAGAAAAAGTGCTCAGCTCGCCGAGAAAATGCGATTTAAGCAATAAAATTAAAAATGCTTATAAAACATAAACCAAACGTTGGAGGTGGTCATTTCTTAATGCGCAGTAATAAACTCGGCACTCTAAAGCACCCGAGAGCGTTTTTTTCGATGCCAACCTAACCAGAGTGACGGGAGCGGCACAATTCAGAAAAAGTGCTCAGCTCGCCGAGAAAATGCGATTTAAGCAATAAAATTAAAAATGCTTATAAAACATAAACCAAACGTTGGAGGTGGTCATTTCTTAATGCGCAGTAATAAACTCGGCACTCTAAAGCACCCGAGAGCGTTTTTTTCGATGCCAACCTAACCAGAGTGACGGGAGCGGCACAATTCAGAAAAAGTGCTCAGCTCGCCGAGAAAATGCGATTTAAGCAATAAAATTAAAAATGCTTATAAAACATAAACCAAACGTTGGAGGTGGTCATTTCTTAATGCGCAGTAATAAACTCGGCACTCTTAAGCACCCGAGAGCGTTTTTTTCGATGCCAACCTAACCAGAGTGACGGGAGCGGCACAATTCAGAAAAAGCGCTCAGCTCGCCGAGAAAATGCGATTTAAGCAATAAAATTAAAAATGCTTATAAAACATAAACCAAACGTTGGAGGTGGTCATTTCTTCATGCGCAGTGATAAACTCGGCACTCTAAAGCACCCGAGAGCGTTTTTTTCGATGCCAACCTAACCAGAGTGACGGGAGCGGCACAATTCAGAAAAAGCGCTCAGCTCGCCGAGAAAATGCGATTTAAGCAATAAAATTAAAAATGCTTATAAAACATAAACCAAACGTTGGAGGTGGTCATTTCTTCATGCGCAGTGAATAACTCGGCACTCTAAAGCACCCGAGAGCGTTTTTTTCGATGCCAACCTAACCAGAGTGACGGGAGCGGCACAATTCAGAAAAAGCGCTCAGCTCGCCGAGAAAATGCGATTTAAGCAATAAAATTAAAAATGCTTATAAAACATAAACCAAACGTTGGAGGTGGTCATTTCTTAATGCGCAGTAATAAACTTGGCACTCTAAAGCACCCGAGAGCGTTTTTTTCGATGCCAACCTAACCAGAGTGACGGGAGCGGCACAATTCAGAAAAAGTGCTCAGCTCGCCGAGAAAATGCGATTTAAGCAATAAAATTAAAAATGCTTATAAAACATAAACCAAACGTTGGAGGTGGTCATTTCTTAATGCGCAGTAATAAACTCGGCACTCTAAATCACCCGAGAGCGTTTTTTTCGATGCCAACCTAACCAGAGTGACGGGAGCGGCACAATTCAGAAAAAGTGCTCAGCTCGCCGAGAAAATGCGATTTAAGCAATAAAATTAAAAATGCTTATTAAACATAAACCAAACGTTGGAGGTGGTCATTTCTTCATGCGCAGTGAATAACTAAGCACTCTAAAGCACCCGATAGCGTTTTTTTCGATGCCAACCTAACCAGAGTGACGGGAGCGGCACAATTCAGAAAAAGTGCTCAGCTCGCCGAGAAAATGCGATTTAAGCAATAAAATTAAAAATGCTTATAAAACATAAACCAAACGTTGGAGGTGGTCATTTCTTAATGCGCAGTAATAAACTCGGCACTCTAAAGCACCCGAGAGCGTTTTTTTCGATGCCAACCTAACCAGAGTGACGCGAGCGGCACAATTCAGAAAAAGTGCTCAGCTCGCCGAGAAAATGCGATTTAAGCAATAAAATTAAAAATGCTTATAAAACATAAACCAAACGTTGGAGGTGGTCATTTCTTAATGCGCAGTAATAAACTCGGCACTCTAAAGCACCCGAGAGCGTTTTTTTCGATGCCAACCTAACCAGAGTGACGGGAGCGGCACAGAAAAAGCGCTCAGCTCGCCGAGAAAATGCGATTTAAGCAATAAAATTAAAAATGCTTATAAAACATAAACCAAACGTTGGAGGTGGTCATTTCTTCATGCGCAGTGATAAACTCGGCACTCTAAAGCACCCGAGAGCGTTTTTTTCGATGCCAACCTAACCAGAGTGACGGGAGCGGCACAATTCAGAAAAAGTGCTCAGCTCGCCGAGAAAATGCGATTTAAGCAATAAAATTAAAAATGCTTATAAAACATAAACCAAACGTTGGAGGTGGTCATTTCTTCATGCGCAGTGATAAACTCGGCACTCTAAAGCACCCGAGAGCGTTTTTTTCGATGCCAACCTAACCAGAGTGACGGGAGCGGCACAATTCAGAAAAAGTGCTCAGCTCGCCGAGAAAATGCGATTCAAGCAATAAAATAAAAAATGCTTATTAAACATAAACCAAACGTTGGAGGTGGTCATTTCTTCATGCGCAGTGAATAACTCGGCACTCTAAAGCACCCGAGAGCGTTTTTTTCGATGCCAACCTAACCAGAGTGACGGGAGCGGCACAATTCAGAAAAAGTGCTCAGCTCGCCGAGAAAATGCGATTTAAGCAATAAAATTAAAAATGCTTATAAAACATAAATCAAACGTTGGAGGTGGTCATTTCTTAATGCGCAGTAATAAACTCGGCACTCTAAAGCACCCGAGAGCGTTTTTTTCGATGCCAACCTAACCAGAGTGACGGGAGCGGCACAATTCAGAAAAAGTGCTCAGCTCGCCGAGAAAATGCGATTTAAGCAATAAAATTAAAAATGCTTATAAAACATAAACCAAACGTTGGAGGTGGTCATTTCTTAATGCGCAGTAATAAACTCGGCACTCTAAAGCACCCGAGAGCGTTTTTTTCGATGCCAACCTAACCAGAGTGACGGGAGCGGCACAATTCAGAAAAAGTGCTCAGCTCGCCGAGAAAATGCGATTTAAGCAATAAAATTAAAAATGCTTATTAAACATAAACCAAACGTTGGAGGTGGTCATTTCTTCATGCGCAGTGAATAACTCGGCACTCTAAAGCACCCGAGAGCGTTTTTTTCGATGCCAACCTAACCAGAGTGACGGGAGCGGCACAATTCAGAAAAAGTGCTCAGCTCGCCGAGAAAATGCGATTTAAGCAATAAAATTAGAAATGCTTATAAAACATAAACCAAACGTTGGAAGTGGTCATTTCTTCATGCGCAGTGATAAACTCGGCACTCTAAAGCACCCGAGAGCGTTTTTTTCGATGCCAACCTAACCAGAGTTACGGGAGCGGCACAATTCAGAAAAAGCGCTCAGCTCGCCGAGAAAATGCGATTTAAGCAATAAAATTAAAAATGCTTATAAAACATAAACCAAACGTTGGAGGTGGTCATTTCTTCATGCGCAGTGATAAACTCGGCACTCTAAAGCACCCGAGAGCGTTTTTTTCGATGCCAACCTAACCAGAGTGACGGGAGCGGCACAATTCAGAAAAAGCGCTCAGCTCGCCGAGAAAATGCGATTTAAGCAATACAATTAAAAATGCTTATAAAACATAAACCAAACGTTGGAGGTGGTCATTTCTTCATGCGCAGTGATAAACTCGGCACTCTAAAGCACCCGAGAGCGTTTTTTTCGATGCCAACCTAACCAGAGTGACGGGAGCGGCACAATTCAGAAAAAGTGCTCAGCTCGCCGAGAAAATGCGATTTAAGCAATAAAATTAAAAATGCTTATAAAACATAAACCAAACGTTGGAGGTGGTCATTTCTTCATGCGCAGTGAATAACTCGGCACTCTAAAGCACCCGAGAGCGTTTTTTTCGATGCCAACCTAACCAGAGTGACGGGAGCGGCACAATTCAGAAAAAGTGCTCAGCTCGCCGAGAAAATGCGATTTAAGCAATAAAATTAAAAATGCTTATAAAACATAAACCAAACGTTGGAGGTGGTCATTTCTTAATGCGCAGTAATAAACTCGGCACTCTAAAGCACCCGTGAGCGTTTTTTTCGATGCCAACCTAACCAGAGTGACGGGAGCGGCACAATTCAGAAAAAGTGCTCAGCTCGCCGAGAAAATGCGATTTAAGCAATAAAATTAAAAATGCTTATAAAACATAAACCAAACGTTGGAGGTGGTCATTTCTTCATGCGCAGTGATAAAGTCGGCACTCTAAAGCACCCGAGAGCGTTTTTTTCGATGCCAACCTAACCAGAGTGACGGGAGCGTCACAATTCAGAAACAAGCGCTCAGCTCGCCGAGAAAATGCGATTTAAGCAATAAAATTAAAAATGCTTATAAAACATAAACCAAACGTTGGAGGTGGTCATTTCTTCATGCGCAGTGATAAACTCGGCACTCTAAAGCACCCGAGAGCGTTTTTTTCGATGCCAACCTAACCAGAGTGACGGGAGCGGCACAATTCAGAAAAAGTGCTCAGCTTGCCGAGAAAATGCGATTTAAGCAATAAAATTAAAAATGCTTATAAAACATAAACCAAACGTTGGAGGTGGTCATTTCTTCATGCGCAGTGATAAACTCGGCACTCTAAAGCACCCGAGAGCGTTTTTTTCGATGCCAACCTAACCAGAGTGACGGGAGCGGCACAATTCAGAAAAAGTGCTCAGCTCGCCGAGAAAATGCGATTCAAGCAATAAAATTAAAAATACTTATAAAACATAAACCAAACGTTGGAGGTGGTCATTTCTTCATGCGCAGTGATAAACTCGGCACTCTAAAGCACCCGAGAGCGTTTTTTTCGATGCCAACCTAACCAGAGTGACGGGAGCGGCACAATTCAGAAAAAGTGCTCAGCTCGCCGAGAAAATGCGATTTAAGCAATACAATTAAAAATGCTTATAAAACATAAACCAAACGTTGGAGGTGGTCATTTCTTCATGCGCAGTGAATAACTCGGCACTCTAAAGCACCCGAGAGCGTTTTTTTCGATGCCAACCTAACCAGAGTGACGGGAGCGGCACAATTCAGAAAAAGTGCTCAGCTCGCCGAGAAAATGCGATTTAAGCAATAAAATTAAAAATGCTTATAAAACATAAACCAAACGTTGGAGGTGGTCATTTCTTAATGCGCAGTAATAAACTCGGCACTCTAAAGCACCCGAGAGCGTTTTTTTCGATGCCAACCTAACCAGAGTGACGGGAGCGGCACAATTCAGAAAAAGTGCTCAGCTCGCCGAGAAAATGCGATTTAAGCAATAAAATTAAAAATGCTTATAAAACATAAACCAAACGTTGGAGGTGGTCATTTCTTAATGCGCAGTAATAAACTCGGCACTCTAGAGCACCCGAGAGCGTTTTTTTCGATGCCAACCTAACCAGAGTGACGGGAGCGGCACAATTCAGAAAAAGTGCTCAGCTCGCCGAGAAAATGCGATTTAAGCAATAAAATTAAAAATGCTTATAAAACATAAACCAAACGTTGGAAGTGGTCATTTCTTCATGCGCAGTGATGAACTCGGCACTCTAAAGCACCCGAGAGCGTTTTTTTCGATGCCAACCTAACCAGAGTTACGGGAGCGGCACAATTCAGAAAAAGCGCTCAGCTCGCCGAGAAAATGCGATTTAAGCAATAA
This sequence comes from Syngnathus typhle, assembly GCF_033458585.1. Lineage (NCBI taxonomy): Eukaryota > Metazoa > Chordata > Actinopteri > Syngnathiformes > Syngnathidae > Syngnathus > Syngnathus typhle. Next base: position 319,483 of record NW_026871987.1, on the reverse strand, counting down.
AATTAAAAATGCTTATAAAACATAAACCAAACGTTGGAGGTGGTCATTTCTTCATGCGCAGTGATAAACTCGGCACTCTAAAGCACCCGAGAGCGTTTTTTAACCAGAGTGACGGGAGCGGCACAATTCAGAAAAAGCGCTCAGCTCGCCGAGAAAATGCGATTTAAGCAATAAAATTAAAAATGCTTATAAAACATAAACCAAACGTTGGAGGTGGTCATTTCTTAATGCGCAGTAATAAACTCGGCACTCTATAGCACCCGAGAGCGTTTTTTTCGATGCCAACCTAACCAGAGTGACGGGAGCGGCACAATTCAGAAAAAGTGCTCAGCTCGCCGAGAAAATGCGATTTAAGCAATAAAATTAAAAATGCTTATAAAACATAAACCAAACGTTGGAGGTGGTCATTTCTTAATGCGCAGTAATAAACTCGGCACTCTAAAGCACCCGAGAGCGTTTTTTTCGATGCCAACCTAACCAGAGTGACGGGAGCGGCACAATTCAGAAAAAGCGCTCAGCTCGCCGAGAAAATGCGATTTAAGCAATAAAATTAAAAATGCTTATAAAACATAAACCAAACGTTGGAGGTGGTCATTTCCTAATGCGCAGTAATAAACTCGGCACTCTAAAGCACCCGAGAGCGTTTTTTTCGATGCCAACCTAACCAGAGTGACGGGAGCGGCACAATTCAGAAAAAGTGCTCAGCTCGCCGAGAAAATGCGATTTAAGCAATAAAATTAAAAATGCTTATTAAACATAAACCAAACGTTGGAGGTGGTCATTTATTCATGCGCAGTGAATAACTCGGCACTCTAAAGCACCCGAGAGCGTTTTTTTCGATGCCAACCTAACCAGAGTGACGGGAGCGGCACAATTCAGAAAAAGCGCTCAGCTCGCCGAGAAAATGCGATTTAAGCAATAAAATTAAAAATGCTTATAAAACATAAACCAAACGTTGGAGGTGGTCATTTCGTCATGCGCAGTGAATAACTCGGCACTCTAAAGCACCCGAGAGCGTTTTTTTCGATGCCAAGTGACGGGAGCGGCACAATTCAGAAAAAGTGCTCAGCTCGCCGAGAAAATGCGATTTAAGCAATAAAATTAAAAATGCTTATAAAACATAAACCAAACGTTGGAGGTGGTCATTTCTTAATGCGCAGTAATAAACTCGGCACTCTAAAGCACCCGAGAGCGTTTTTTTCGATGCCAACCTAACCAGAGTGACGGGAGCGGCACAATTCAGAAAAAGTGCTCAGCTCGCCGAGAAAATGCGATTTAAGCAATAAAATTAAAAATGCTTATAAAACATAAACCAAACGTTGGAGGTGGTCATTTCTTAATGCGCAGTAATAAACTCGGCACTCTAAAGCACCCGAGAGCGTTTTTTTCGATGCCAACCTAACCAGAGTGACGGGAGCGGCACAATTCAGAAAAAGTGCTCAGCTCGCCGAGAAAATGCGATTTAAGCAATAAAATTAAAAATGCTTATAAAACATAAACCAAACGTTGGAGGTGGTCATTTCTTAATGCGCAGTAATAAACTCGGCACTCTTAAGCACCCGAGAGCGTTTTTTTTCGATGCCAACCTAACCAGAGTGACGGGAGCGGCACAATTCAGAAAAAGCGCTCAGCTCGCCGAGAAAATGCGATTTAAGCAATAAAATTAAAAATGCTTATAAAACATAAACCAAACGTTGGAGGTGGTCATTTCTTCATGCGCAGTGATAAACTCGGCACTCTAAAGCACCCGAGAGCGTTTTTTTCGATGCCAACCTAACCAGAGTGACGGGAGCGGCACAATTCAGAAAAAGCGCTCAGCTCGCCGAGAAAATGCGATTTAAGCAATAAAATTAAAAATGCTTATAAAACATAAACCAAACGTTGGAGGTGGTCATTTCTTCATGCGCAGTGAATAACTCGGCACTCTAAAGCACCCGAGAGCGTTTTTTTCGATGCCAACCTAACCAGAGTGACGGGAGCGGCACAATTCAGAAAAAGCGCTCAGCTCGCCGAGAAAATGCGATTTAAGCAATAAAATTAAAAATGCTTATAAAACATAAACCAAACGTTGGAGGTGGTCATTTCTTAATGCGCAGTAATAAACTTGGCACTCTAAAGCACCCGAGAGCGTTTTTTTCGATGCCAACCTAACCAGAGTGACGGGAGCGGCACAATTCAGAAAAAGTGCTCAGCTCGCCGAGAAAATGCGATTTAAGCAATAAAATTAAAAATGCTTATAAAACATAAACCAAACGTTGGAGGTGGTCATTTCTTAATGCGCAGTAATAAACTCGGCACTCTAAATCACCCGAGAGCGTTTTTTTCGATGCCAACCTAACCAGAGTGACGGGAGCGGCACAATTCAGAAAAAGTGCTCAGCTCGCCGAGAAAATGCGATTTAAGCAATAAAATTAAAAATGCTTATTAAACATAAACCAAACGTTGGAGGTGGTCATTTCTTCATGCGCAGTGAATAACTCGGCACTCTAAAGCACCCGATAGCGTTTTTTTCGATGCCAACCTAACCAGAGTGACGGGAGCGGCACAATTCAGAAAAAGTGCTCAGCTCGCCGAGAAAATGCGATTTAAGCAATAAAATTAAAAATGCTTATAAAACATAAACCAAACGTTGGAGGTGGTCATTTCTTAATGCGCAGTAATAAACTCGGCACTCTAAAGCACCCGAGAGCGTTTTTTTTTATGCCAACCTAACCAGAGTGACGCGAGCGGCACAATTCAGAAAAAGTGCTCAGCTCGCCGAGAAAATGCGATTTAAGCAATAAAATTAAAAATGCTTATAAAACATAAACCAAACGTTGGAGGTGGTCATTTCTTAATGCGCAGTAATAAACTCGGCACTCTAAAGCACCCGAGAGCGTTTTTTTCGATGCCAACCTAACCAGAGTGACGGGAGCGGCACAATTCAGAAAAAGCGCTCAGCTCGCCGAGAAAATGCGATTTAAGCAATAAAATTAAAAATGCTTATAAAACATAAACCAAACGTTGGAGGTGGTCATTTCTTCATGCGCAGTGATAAACTCGGCACTCTAAAGCACCCGAGAGCGTTTTTTTCGATGCCAACCTAACCAGAGTGACGGGAGCGGCACAATTCAGAAAAAGTGCTCAGCTCGCCGAGAAAATGCGATTTAAGCAATAAAATTAAAAATGCTTATAAAACATAAACCAAACGTTGGAGGTGGTCATTTCTTCATGCGCAGTGATAAACTCGGCACTCTAAAGCACCCGAGAGCGTTTTTTTCGATGCCAACCTAACCAGAGTGACGGGAGCGGCACAATTCAGAAAAAGTGCTCAGCTCGCCGAGAAAATGCGATTCAAGCAATAAAATAAAAAATGCTTATTAAACATAAACCAAACGTTGGAGGTGGTCATTTCTTAATGCGCATTAATAAACTCGGCACTCTAAAGCACCCGAGAGCGTTTTTTTCGATGCCAACCTAACCAGAGTGACGGGAGCGGCACAATTCAGAAAAAGTGCTCAGCTCGCCGAGAAAATGCGATTTAAGCAATAAAATTAAAAATGCTTATTAAACATAAACCAAACGTTGGAGGTGGTCATTTCTTCATGCGCAGTGAATAACTCGGCACTCTAAAGCACCCGAGAGCGTTTTTTTCGATGCCAACCTAACCAGAGTGACGGGAGCGGCACAATTCAGAAAAAGTGCTCAGCTCGCCGAGAAAATGCGATTTAAGCAATAAAATTAGAAATGCTTATAAAACATAAACCAAACGTTGGAGGTGGTCATTTCTTCATGCGCAGTGATAAACTCGGCACTCTAAAGCACCCGAGAGCGTTTTTTTCGATGCCAACCTAACCAGAGTTACGGGAGCGGCACAATTCAGAAAAAGCGCTCAGCTCGCCGAGAAAATGCGATTTAAGCAATAAAATTAAAAATGCTTATAAAACATAAACCAAACGTTGGAGGTGGTCATTTCTTCATGCGCAGTGATAAACTCGGCACTCTAAAGCACCCGAGAGCGTTTTTTTCGATGCCAACCTAACCAGAGTGACGGGAGCGGCACAATTCAGAAAAAGCGCTCAGCTCGCCGAGAAAATGCGATTTAAGCAATACAATTAAAAATGCTTATAAAACATAAACCAAACGTTGGAGGTGGTCATTTCTTCATGCGCAGTGATAAACTCGGCACTCTAAAGCACCCGAGAGCGTTTTTTTCGATGCCAACCTAACCAGAGTGACGGGAGCGGCACAATTCAGAAAAAGTGCTCAGCTCGCCGAGAAAATGCGATTTAAGCAATAAAATTAAAAATGCTTATAAAACATAAACCAAACGTTGGAGGTGGTCATTTCTTCATGCGCAGTGATAAACTCGGCACTCTAAAGCACCCGAGAGCGTTTTTTTCGATGCCAACCTAACCAGAGTGACGGGAGCGGCACAATTCAGAAAAAGTGCTCAGCTCGCCGAGAAAATGCGATTTAAGCAATAAAATTAAAAATGCTTATAAAACATAAACCAAACGTTGGAGGTGGTCATTTCTTAATGCGCAGTAATAAACTCGGCACTCTATAGCACCCGAGAGCGTTTTTTTCGATGCCAACCTAACCAGAGTGACGGGAGCGGCACAATTCAGAAAAAGTGCTCAGCTCGCCGAGAAAATGCGATTTAAGCAATAAAATTAAAAATGCTTATAAAACATAAACCAAACGTTGGAGGTGGTCATTTCTCAATGCGCAGTAATAAACTCGGCACTCTAAAGCACCCGAGAGCGTTTTTTTCGATGCCAACCTAACCAGAGTGACGGGAGCGGCACAATTCAGAAAAAGTGCTCAGCTCGCCGAGAAAATGCGATTTAAGCAATAAAATTAAAAATGCTTATAAAACATAAACCAAACGTTGGAGGTGGTCATTTCTTAATGCGCAGTAATAAACTCGGCACTCTAAAGCACCCGAGAGCGTTTTTTTCGATGCCAACCTAACCAGAGTGACGGGAGCGGCACAATTCAGAAAAAGCGCTCAGCTCGCCGAGAAAATGCGATTTAAGCAATAAAATTAAAAATGCTTATAAAACATAAACCAAACGTTGGAGGTGGTCATTTCCTAATGCGCAGTAATAAACTCGGCACTCTAAAGCACCCGAGAGCGTTTTTTTCGATGCCAACCTAACCAGAGTGACGGGAGCGGCACAATTCAGAAAAAGTGCTCAGCTCGCCGAGAAAATGCGATTTAAGCAATAAAATTAAAAATGCTTATTAAACATAAACCAAACGTTGGAGGTGGTCATTTCTTCATGCGCAGTGAATAACTCGGCACTCTAAAGCACCCGAGAGCGTTTTTTTCGATGCCAACCTAACCAGAGTGACGGGAGCGGCACAATTCAGAAAAAGCGCTCAGCTCGCCGAGAAAATGCGATTTAAGCAATAAAATTAAAAATGCTTATAAAACATAAACCAAACGTTGGAGGTGGTCATTTCTTCATGCGCAGTGAATAACTCGGCACTCTAAAGCACCCGAGAGCGTTTTTTTCGATGCCAAGTGACGGGAGCGGCACAATTCAGAAAAAGTGCTCAGCTCGCCGAGAAAATGCGATTTAAGCAATAAAATTAAAAATGCTTATAAAACATAAACCAAACGTTGGAGGTGGTCATTTCTTAATGCGCAGTAATAAACTCGGCACTCTAAAGCACCCGAGAGCGTTTTTTTCGATGCCAACCTAACCAGAGTGACGGGAGCGGCACAATTCAGAAAAAGTGCTCAGCTCGCCGAGAAAATGCGATTTAAGCAATAAAATTAAAAATGCTTATAAAACATAAACCAAACGTTGGAGGTGGTCATTTCTTAATGCGCAGTAATAAACTCGGCACTCTAAAGCACCCGAGAGCGTTTTTTTCGATGCCAACCTAACCAGAGTGACGGGAGCGGCACAATTCAGAAAAAGTGCTCAGCTCGCCGAGAAAATGCGATTTAAGCAATAAAATTAAAAATGCTTATAAAACATAAACCAAACGTTGGAGGTGGTCATTTCTTAATGCGCAGTAATAAACTCGGCACTCTTAAGCACCCGAGAGCGTTTTTTTCGATGCCAACCTAACCAGAGTGACGGGAGCGGCACAATTCAGAAAAAGCGCTCAGCTCGCCGAGAAAATGCGATTTAAGCAATAAAATTAAAAATGCTTATAAAACATAAACCAAACGTTGGAGGTGGTCATTTCTTCATGCGCAGTGATAAACTCGGCACTCTAAAGCACCCGAGAGCGTTTTTTTCGATGCCAACCTAACCAGAGTGACGGGAGCGGCACAATTCAGAAAAAGCGCTCAGCTCGCCGAGAAAATGCGATTTAAGCAATAAAATTAAAAATGCTTATAAAACATAAACCAAACGTTGGAGGTGGTCATTTCTTCATGCGCAGTGAATAACTCGGCACTCTAAAGCACCCGAGAGCGTTTTTTTCGATGCCAACCTAACCAGAGTGACGGGAGCGGCACAATTCAGAAAAAGCGCTCAGCTCGCCGAGAAAATGCGATTTAAGCAATAAAATTAAAAATGCTTATAAAACATAAACCAAACGTTGGAGGTGGTCATTTCTTAATGCGCAGTAATAAACTTGGCACTCTAAAGCACCCGAGAGCGTTTTTTTCGATGCCAACCTAACCAGAGTGACGGGAGCGGCACAATTCAGAAAAAGTGCTCAGCTCGCCGAGAAAATGCGATTTAAGCAATAAAATTAAAAATGCTTATAAAACATAAACCAAACGTTGGAGGTGGTCATTTCTTAATGCGCAGTAATAAACTCGGCACTCTAAATCACCCGAGAGCGTTTTTTTCGATGCCAACCTAACCAGAGTGACGGGAGCGGCACAATTCAGAAAAAGTGCTCAGCTCGCCGAGAAAATGCGATTTAAGCAATAAAATTAAAAATGCTTATTAAACATAAACCAAACGTTGGAGGTGGTCATTTCTTCATGCGCAGTGAATAACTCGGCACTCTAAAGCACCCGATAGCGTTTTTTTCGATGCCAACCTAACCAGAGTGACGGGAGCGGCACAATTCAGAAAAAGTGCTCAGCTCGCCGAGAAAATGCGATTTAAGCAATAAAATTAAAAATGCTTATAAAACATAAACCAAACGTTGGAGGTGGTCATTTCTTAATGCGCATTAATAAACTCGGCACTCTAAAGCACCCGAGAGCGTTTTTTTCGATGCCAACCTAACCAGAGTGACGGGAGCGGCACAATTCAGAAAAAGTGCTCAGCTCGCCGAGAAAATGCGATTTAAGCAATAAAATTAAAAATGCTTATAAAACATAAACCAAACGTTGGAGGTGGTCATTTCTTAATGCGCAGTAATAAACTCGGCACTCTTAAGCACCCGAGAGCGTTTTTTTCGATGCCAACCTAACCAGAGTGACGGGAGCGGCACAATTCAGAAAAAGTGCTCAGCTCGCCGAGAAAATGCGATTTAAGCAATAAAATTAAAAATGCTTATTAAACATAAACCAAACGTTGGAGGTGGTCATTTCTTCATGCGCAGTGAATAACTCGGCACTCTAAAGCACCCGAGAGCGTTTTTTTCGATGCCAACCTAACCAGAGTGACGGGAGCGGCACAATTCAGAAAAAGCGCTCAGCTCGCCGAGAAAATGCGATTTAAGCAATAAAATTACAAATGCTTATTAAACATAAACCAAACATTGGAGGTGGTCATTTCTTCATGCGCAGTGAATAACTCGGCACTCTAAAGCACCCGAGAGCGTTTTTTTCGATGCCAACCTAACCAGAGTGACGGGAGCGGCAAAATTCAGAAAAAGCGCTCAGCTCGCCGAGAAAATGCGATTTAAGCAATAAAATTAAAAATGCTTATAAAACATAAACCAAACGTTGGAGGTGGTCATTTCTTCATGCGCAGTGATAAACTCGGCACTCTAAAGCACCCGAGAGCGTTTTTTTCGATGCCAACCTAACCAGAGTGACGGGAGCGGCACAATTCAGAAAAAGTGCTCAGCTCGCCGAGAAAATGCGATTTAAGCAATAAAATTAAAAATGCTTATAAAACATAAACCAAACGTTGGAGGTGGTCATTTCTTAATGCGCAGTAATAAACTCGGCACTCTAAAGCACCCGAGAGCGTTTTTTTCGATGCCAACCTAACCAGAGTGACGGGAGCGGCACAATTCAGAAAAAGTGCTCAGCTCGCCGAGAAAATGCGATTTAAGCAATAAAATTAAAAATGCTTATAAAACATAAACCAAACGTTGGAGGTGGTCATTTCTTAATGCGCAGTAATAAACTCGGCACTCTAGAGCACCCGAGAGCGTTTTTTTCGATGCCAACCTAACCAGAGTGACGGGAGCGGCACAATTCAGAAAAAGTGCTCAGCTCGCCGAGAAAATGCGATTTAAGCAATAAAATTAAAAATGCTTATAAAACATAAACCAAACGTTGGAAGTGGTCATTTCTTCATGCGCAGTGATAAACTCGGCACTCTAAAGCACCCGAGAGCGTTTTTTTCGATGCCAACCTAACCAGAGTTACGGGAGCGGCACAATTCAGAAAAAGCGCTCAGCTCGCCGAGAAAATGCGATTTAAGCAATAAAATTAAAAATGCTTATAAAACATAAACCAAACGTTGGAGGTGGTCATTTCTTCATGCGCAGTGATAAACTCGGCACTCTAAAGCACCCGAGAGCGTTTTTTTCGATGCCAACCTAACCAGAGTGACGGGAGCGGCACAATTCAGAAAAAGCGCTCAGCTCGCCGAGAAAATGCGATTTAAGCAATAAAATTAAAAATGCTTATAAAACATAAACCAAACGTTGGAGGTGGTCATTTCTTAATGCGCAGTAATAAACTCGGCACTCTAAAGCACCCGAGAGCGTTTTTTTCGATGCCAACCTAACCAGAGTGACGGGAGCGGCACAATTCAGAAAAAGTGCTCAGCTCGCCGAGAAAATGCGATTTAAGCAATAAAATTAAAAATGCTTATAAAACATAAACCAAACGTTGGAGGTGGTCATTTCTCAATGCGCAGTAATAAACTCGGCACTCTAAAGCACCCGAGAGCGTTTTTTTCGATGCCAACCTAACCAGAGTGACGGGAGCGGCACAATTCAGAAAAAGTGCTCAGCTCGCCGAGAAAATGCGATTTAAGCAATAAAATTAAAAATGCTTATAAAACATAAACCAAACGTTGGAGGTGGTCATTTCTTAATGCGCAGTAATAAACTCGGCACTCTAAAGCACCCGAGAGCGTTTTTTTCGATGCCAACCTAACCAGAGTGACGGGAGCGGCACAATTCAGAAAAAGCGCTCAGCTCGCCGAGAAAATGCGATTTAAGCAATAAAATTAAAAATGCTTATAAAACATAAACCAAACGTTGGAGGTGGTCATTTCCTAATGCGCAGTAATAAACTCGGCACTCTAAAGCACCCGAGAGCGTTTTTTTCGATGCCAACCTAACCAGAGTGACGGGAGCGGCACAATTCAGAAAAAGTGCTCAGCTCGCCGAGAAAATGCGATTTAAGCAATAAAATTAAAAATGCTTATAAAACATAAACCAAACGTTGGAGGTGGTCATTTCTTAATGCGCAGTAATAAACTCGGCACTCTAAAGCACCCGTGAGCGTTTTTTTCGATGCCAACCTAACCAGAGTGACAAGAGCGGCACAATTCAGAAAAAGTGCTCAGCTCGCCGAGAAAATGCGATTTAAGCAATAAAATTAAAAATGCTTATAAAACATAAACCAAACGTTGGAGGTGGTCATTTCTTCATGCGCAGTGATAAAGTCGGCACTCTAAAGCACCCGAGAGCGTTTTTTTCGATGCCAACCTAACCAGAGTGACGGGAGCGGCACAATTCAGAAAAAGTGCTCAGCTCGCCGAGAAAATGCGATTTAAGCAATAAAATTAAAAATGCTTATTAAACATAAACCAAACGTTGGAGGTGGTCATTTCTTCATGCGCAGTGATAAACTCGGCACTCTAAAGCACCCGAGAGCGTTTTTTTCGATGCCAACCTAACCAGAGTGACGGGAGCGGCACAATTCAGAAAAAGTGCTCAGCTCGCCGAGAAAATGCGATTTAAGCAATACAATTAAAAATGCTTATAAAACATAAACCAAACGTTGGAGGTGGTCATTTCTCCATGCGCAGTGAATAACTCGGCACTCTAAAGCACCCGAGAGCGTTTTTTTCGATGCCAACCTAACCAGAGTGACGGGAGCGGCACAATTCAGAAAAAGTGCTCAGCTCGCCGAGAAAATGCGATTTAAGCAATAAAATTAAAAATGCTTATAAAACATAAACCAAACGTTGGAGGTGGTCATTTCTTAATGCGCAGTAATAAACTCGGCACTCTAAAGCACCCGTGAGCGTTTTTTTCGATGCCAACCTAACCAGAGTGACGGGAGCGGCACAATTCAGAAAAAGTGCTCAGCTCACCGAGAAAATGCGATTTAAGCAATAAAATTAAAAATGCTTATAAAACATAAACCAAACGTTGGAGGTGGTCATTTCTTAATGCGCAGTAATAAACTCGGCACTCTAAAGCACCCGAGAGCGTTTTTTTCGATGCCGACCTAACCAGAGTGACGGGAGCGGCACAATTCAGAAAAAGTGCTCAGCTCGCCGAGAAAATGCGATTTAAGCAATAAAATTAAAAATGCTTATAAAACATAAACCAAACGTTGGAGGTGGTCATTTCTTAATGCGCAGTAATAAACTCGGCACTCTAAAGCACCCGAGAGCGTTTTTTTCGATGCCAACCTAACCAGAGTTACGGGAGCGGCACAATTCAGAAAAAGCGCTCAGCTCGCCGAGAAAATGCGATTTAAGCAATAAAATTAAAAATGCTTATAAAACATAAACCAAACGTTGGAGGTGGTCATTTCTTCATGCGCAGTGAATAACTCGGCACTCTAAAGCACCCGAGAGCGTGTTTTTCGATGCCAACCTAACCAGAGTGACGGGAGCGGCACAATTCAGAAAAAGTGCTCAGCTCGCCGAGAAAATGCGATTTAAGCAATAAAATTAAAAATGCTTATAAAACATAAACCAAACGTTGGAGGTGGTCATTTCTTAATGCGCAGTAATAAACTCGGCACTCTAAAGCACCCGTGAGCGTTTTTTTCGATGCCAACCTAACCAGAGTGACGGGAGCGGCACAATTCAGAAAAAGTGCTCAGCTCGCCGAGAAAATGCGATTTAAGCAATAAAATTAAAAATGCTTATAAAACATAAACCAAACGTTGGAGGTGGTCATTTCTTAAAGCGCAGTAATAAACTCGGCACTCTAGAGCACCCGAGAGCGTTTTTTTCGATGCCAACCTAACCAGAGTGACGGGAGCGGCACAATTCAGAAAAAGTCCTCAGCTCGCCGAGAAAATGCGATTTAAGCAATAAAATTAAAAATGCTTATAAAACATAAACCAAACGTTGGAGGTGGTCATTTCTTCATGCGCAGTGATAAACTCGGCACTCTAAAGCACCCGAGAGCGTTTTTTTCGATGCCAACCTAACCAGAGTTACGGGAGCGGCACAATTCAGAAAAAGCGCTCAGCTCGCCGAGAAAATGCGATTTAAGCAATACAATTAAAAATGCTTATAAAACATAAACCAAACGTTGGAGGTGGTCATTTCTTCATGCGCAGTGATAAACTCGGCACTCTAAAGCACCCGAGAGCGTTTTTTTCGATGCCAACCTAACCAGAGTGACGGGAGCGGCACAATTCAGAAAAAGCGCTCAGCTCGCCGAGAAAATGCGATTTAAGCAATAAAATTAAAAATGCTTATAAAACATAAACCAAACGTTGGAGGTGGTCATTTCTTCATGCGCAGTGATAAACTCGGCACTCTAAAGCACCCGAGAGCGTTTTTTTCGATGCCAACCTAACCAGAGTGACGGGAGCGGCACAATTCAGAAAAAGTGCTCAGCTCGCCGAGAAAATGCGATTTAAGCAATAAAATTAAAAATGGTTATAAAACATAAACCAAACGTTGGAGGTGGTCATTTCTCCATGCGCAGTGAATAACTCGGCACTCTAAAGCAGCCGAGAGCGTTTTTTTCGATGCCAACCTAACCAGAGTGACGGGAGCGGCACAATTCAGAAAAAGTGCTCAGCTCGCCGAGAAAATGCGATTTAAGCAATAAAATTAAAAATGCTTATAAAACATAAACCAAACGTTGGAGGTGGTCATTTCTTAATGCGCAGTAATAAACTCGGCACTCTAAAGCACCCGTGAGCGTTTTTTTCGATGCCAACCTAACCAGAGTGACGGGAGCGGCACAATTCAGAAAAAGTGCTCAGCTCGCCGAGAAAATGCGATTTAAGCAATAAAATTAAAAATGCTTATAAAACATAAACCAAACGTTGGAGGTGGTCATTTCTTAATGCGCAGTAATAAACTCGGCACTCTAAAGCACCCGAGAGCGTTTTTTTCGATGCCAACCTAACCAGAGTGACGGGAGCGGCACAATTCAGAAAAAGCGCTCAGCTCGCCGAGAAAATGCGATTTAAGCAATAAAATTAAAAATGCTTATAAAACATAAACCAAACGTTGGAGGTGGTCATTTCTTCATGCGCAGTGATAAACTCGGCACTCTAAAGCACCCGAGAGTGTTTTTTTCGATGCCAACCTAACCAGAGTGACGGGAGCGGCACAATTCAGAAAAAGTGCTCAGCTCGCCGAGAAAATGCGATTTAAGCAATAAAATTAAAAATGCTTATAAAACATAAACCAAACGTTGGAGGTGGTCATTTCTTCATGCGCAGTGATAAACTCGGCACTCTAAAGCACCCGAGAGCGTTTTTTTCGATGCCAACCTAACCAGAGTGACGGGAGCGGCACAATTCAGAAAAAGTGCTCAGCTCGCCGAGAAAATGCGATTCAAGCAATAAAATTAAAAATGCTTATTAAACATAAACCAAACGTTGGAGGTGGTCATTTCTTCATGCGCAGTGAATAACTCGGCACTCTAAAGCACCCGAGAGCGTTTTTTTCGATGCCAACCTAACCAGAGTGACGGGAGCGGCACAATTCAGAAAAAGTGCTCAGCTCGCCGAGAAAATGCGATTTAAGCAATAAAATTAAAAATGCTTATAAAACGTAAACCAAACGTTGGAGGTGGTCATTTCTTAATGCGCAGTAATAAACTCGGCACTCTAAAGCACCCGAGAGCGTTTTTTTCGATGCCAACCTAACCAGAGTGACGGGAGCGGCACAATTTAGAAAAAGTGCTCAGCTCGCCGAGAAAATGCGATTTAAGCAATAAAATTAAAAATGCTTATAAAACATAAACCAAACGTTGGAGGTGGTCATTTCTTAATGCGCAGTAATAAACTCGGCACTCTAAAGCACCCGAGAGCGTTTTTTTCAATGCCAACCTAACCAGAGTGACGGGAGCGGCACAATTCAGAAAAAGCGCTCAGCTCGCCGAGAAAATGCGATTTAAGCAATAAAATTAAAAATGCTTATAAAACATAAACCAAACGTTGGAGGTGGTCATTTCTTCATGCGCAGTGATAAACTCGGCACTCTAAAGCACCCGAGAGCGTTTTTTTCGATGCCAACCTAACCAGAGTGACGGGAGCGGCACAATTCAGAAAAAGTGCTCAGCTCGCCGAGAAAATGCGATTTAAGCAATAAAATTAAAAATGCTTATAAAACATAAACCAAACGTTGGAGGTGGTCATTTCTTCATGCGCAGTGATAAACTCGGCACTCTAAAGCACCCGAGAGCGTTTTTTTCGATGCCAACCTAACCAGAGTGACGGGAGCGGCACAATTCAGAAAAAGTGCTCAGCTCGCCGAGAAAATGCGATTTAAGCAATAAAATTAAAAATGCTTATAAAACATAAATCAAACGTTGGAGGTGGTCATTTCTTAATGCGCAGTAATAAACTCGGCACTCTAAAGCACCCGAGAGCGTTTTTTTCGATGCCAACCTAACCAGAGTGACGGGAGCGGCACAATTCAGAAAAAGTGCTCAGCTCGCCGAGAAAATGCGATTTAAGCAATAAAATTAAAAATGCTTATAAAACATAAACCAAACGTTGGAGGTGGTCATTTCTTAATGCGCAGTAATAAACTCGGCACTCTAAAGCACCCGAGAGCGTTTTTTTCGATGCCAACCTAACCAGAGTGACGGGAGCGGCACAATTCAGAAAAAGTGCTCAGCTCGCCGAGAAAATGCGATTTAAGCAATAAAATTAAAAATGCTTATTAAACATAAACCAAACGTTGGAGGTGGTCATTTCTTCATGCGCAGTGAATAACTCGGCACTCTAAAGCACCCGAGAGCGTTTTTTTCGATGCCAACCTAACCAGAGTGACGGGAGCGGCACAATTCAGAAAAAGCGCTCAGCTCGCCGAGAAAATGCGATTTAAGCAATAAAATTAAAAATGCTTATTAAACATAAACCAAACATTGGAGGTGGTCATTTCTTCATGCGCAGTGAATAACTCGGCACTCTAAAGCACCCGAGAGCGTTTTTTTCGATGCCAACCTAACCAGAGTGACGGGAGCGGCACAATTCAGAAAAAGCGCTCAGCTCGCCGAGAAAATGCGATTTAAGCAATAAAATTAAAAATGCTTATAAAACATAAACCAAACGTTGGAGGTGGTCATTTCTTCATGCGCAGTGATAAACTCGGCACTCTAAAGCACCCGAGAGCGTTTTTTTCGATGCCAACCTAACCAGAGTGACGGGAGCGGCACAATTCAGAAAAAGTGCTCAGCTCGCCGAGAAAATGCGATTTAAGCAATAAAATTAAAAATGCTTATAAAACATAAACCAAACGTTGGAGGTGGTCATTTCTTCATGCGCAGTGAATAACTCGGCACTCTAAAGCACCCGAGAGCGTTTTTTTCGATGCCAACCTAACCAGAGTGACGGGAGCGGCACAATTCAGAAAAAGTGCTCAGCTCGCCGAGAAAATGCGATTTAAGCAATAAAATTAAAAATGCTTATAAAACATAAACCAAACGTTGGAGGTGGTCATTTCTCAATGCGCAGTAATAAACTCGGCACTCTAAAGCACCCGAGAGCGTTTTTTTCGATGCCAACCTAACCAGAGTGACGGGAGCGGCACAATTCAGAAAAAGTGCTCAGCTCGCCGAGAAAATGCGATTTAAGCAATAAAATTAAAAATGCTTATAAAACATAAACCAAACGTTGGAGGTGGTCATTTCTTAATGCGCAGTAATAAACTCGGCACTCTAAAGCACCCGAGAGCGTTTTTTTCGATGCCAACCTAACCAGAGTGACGGGAGCGGCACAATTCAGAAAAAGCGCTCAGCTCGCCGAGAAAATGCGATTTAAGCAATAAAATTAAAAATGCTTATAAAACATAAACCAAACGTTGGAGGTGGTCATTTCCTAATGCGCAGTAATAAACTCGGCACTCTAAAGCACCCGAGAGCGTTTTTTTCGATGCCAACCTAACCAGAGTGACGGGAGCGGCACAATTCAGAAAAAGTGCTCAGCTCGCCGAGAAAATGCGATTTAAGCAATAAAATTAAAAATGCTCATTAAACATAAACCAAACGTTGGAGGTGGTCATTTCTTCATGCGCAGTGAATAACTCGGCACTCTAAAGCACCCGAGAGCGTTTTTTTCGATGCCAACCTAACCAGAGTGACGGGAGCGGCACAATTCAGAAAAAGTGCTCAGCTCGCCGAGAAAATGCGATTTAAGCAATAAAATTAGAAATGCTTATAAAACATAAACCAAACGTTGGAAGTGGTCATTTCTTCATGCGCAGTGATAAACTCGGCACTCTAAAGCACCCGAGAGCGTTTTTTTCGATGCCAACCTAACCAGAGTTACGGGAGCGGCACAATTCAGAAAAAGCGCTCAGCTCGCCGAGAAAATGCGATTTAAGCAATAAAATTAAAAATGCTTATAAAACATAAACCAAACGTTGGAGGTGGTCATTTCTTCATGCGCAGTGATAAACTCGGCACTCTAAAGCACCCGAGAGCGTTTTTTTCGATGCCAACCTAACCAGAGTGACGGGAGCGGCACAATTCAGAAAAAGCGCTCAGCTCGCCGAGAAAATGCGATTTAAGCAATAAAATTAAAAATGCTTATAAAACATAAACCAAACGTTGGAGGTGGTCATTTCTTCATGCGCAGTGATAAACTCGGCACTCTAAAGCACCCGAGAGCGTTTTTTTCGATGCCAACCTAACCAGAGTGACGGGAGCGGCACAATTCAGAAAAAGTGCTCAGCTCGCCGAGAAAATGCGATTTAAGCAATAAAATTAAAAATGCTTATAAAACATAAACCAAACGTTGGAGGTGGTCATTTCTTCATGCGCAGTGAATAACTCGGCACTCTAAAGCACCCGAGAGCGTTTTTTTCGATGCCAACCTAACCAGAGTGACGGGAGCGGCACAATTCAGAAAAAGTGCTCAGCTCGCCGAGAAAATGCGATTTAAGCAATAAAATTAAAAATGCTTATAAAACATAAACCAAACGTTGGAGGTGGTCATTTCTTAATGCGCAGTAATAAACTCGGCACTCTAAAGCACCCGTGAGCGTTTTTTTCGATGCCAACCTAACCAGAGTGACGGGAGCGGCACAATTCAGAAAAAGTGCTCAGCTCGCCGAGAAAATGCGATTTAAGCAATAAAATTAAAAATGCTTATAAAACATAAACCAAACGTTGGAGGTGGTCATTTCTTCATGCGCAGTGATAAAGTCGGCACTCTAAAGCACCCGAGAGCGTTTTTTTCGATGCCAACCTAACCAGAGTGACGGGAGCGTCACAATTCAGAAACAAGCGCTCAGCTCGCCGAGAAAATGCGATTTAAGCAATAAAATTAAAAATGCTTATAAAACATAAACCAAACGTTGGAGGTGGTCATTTCTTCATGCGCAGTGATAAACTCGGCACTCTAAAGCACCCGAGAGCGTTTTTTTCGATGCCAACCTAACCAGAGTGACGGGAGCGGCACAATTCAGAAAAAGTGCTCAGCTTGCCGAGAAAATGCGATTTAAGCAATAAAATTAAAAATGCTTATAAAACATAAACCAAACGTTGGAGGTGGTCATTTCTTCATGCGCAGTGATAAACTCGGCACTCTAAAGCACCCGAGAGCGTTTTTTTCGATGCCAACCTAACCAGAGTGACGGGAGCGGCACAATTCAGAAAAAGTGCTCAGCTCGCCGAGAAAATGCGATTCAAGCAATAAAATTAAAAATACTTATAAAACATAAACCAAACGTTGGAGGTGGTCATTTCTTCATGCGCAGTGATAAACTCGGCACTCTAAAGCACCCGAGAGCGTTTTTTTCGATGCCAACCTAACCAGAGTGACGGGAGCGGCACAATTCAGAAAAAGTGCTCAGCTCGCCGAGAAAATGCGATTTAAGCAATACAATTAAAAATGCTTATAAAACATAAACCAAACGTTGGAGGTGGTCATTTCTTCATGCGCAGTGAATAACTCGGCACTCTAAAGCACCCGAGAGCGTTTTTTTCGATGCCAACCTAACCAGAGTGACGGGAGCGGCACAATTCAGAAAAAGTGCTCAGCTCGCCGAGAAAATGCGATTTAAGCAATAAAATTAAAAATGCTTATAAAACATAAACCAAACGTTGGAGGTGGTCATTTCTTAATGCGCAGTAATAAACTCGGCACTCTAAAGCACCCGAGAGCGTTTTTTTCGATGCCAACCTAACCAGAGTGACGGGAGCGGCACAATTCAGAAAAAGTGCTCAGCTCGCCGAGAAAATGCGATTTAAGCAATAAAATTAAAAATGCTTATAAAACATAAACCAAACGTTGGAGGTGGTCATTTCTTAATGCGCAGTAATAAACTCGGCACTCTAGAGCACCCGAGAGCGTTTTTTTCGATGCCAACCTAACCAGAGTGACGGGAGCGGCACAATTCAGAAAAAGTGCTCAGCTCGCCGAGAAAATGCGATTTAAGCAATAAAATTAAAAATGCTTATAAAACATAAACCAAACGTTGGAAGTGGTCATTTCTTCATGCGCAGTGATAAACTCGGCACTCTAAAGCACCCGAGAGCGTTTTTTTCGATGCCAACCTAACCAGAGTTACGGGAGCGGCACAATTCAGAAAAAGCGCTCAGCTCGCCGAGAAAATGCGATTTAAGCAATAAAATTAAAAATGCTTATAAAACATAAACCAAACGTTGGAGGTGGTCATTTCTTCATGCGCAGTGATAAACTCGGCACTCTAAAGCACCCGAGAGCGTTTTTTTCGATGCCAACCTAACCAGAGTGACGGGAGCGGCACAATTCAGAAAAAGCGCTCAGCTCGCCGAGAAAATGCGATTTAAGCAATAAAATTAAAAATGCTTATAAAACATAAACCAAACGTTGGAGGTGGTCATTTCTTAATGCGCAGTAATAAACTCGGCACTCTATAGCACCCGAGAGCGTTTTTTTCGATGCCAACCTAACCAGAGTGACGGGAGCGGCACAATTCAAAAAAAGTGCTCAGCTCGCCGAGAAAATGCGATTTAAGCAATAAAATTAAAAATGCTTATAAAACATAAACCAAACGTTGGAGGTGGTCATTTCTCAATGCGCAGTAATAAACTCGGCACTCTAAAGCACCCGAGAGCGTTTTTTTCGATGCCAACCTAACCAGAGTGACGGGAGCGGCACAATTCAGAAAAAGTGCTCAGCTCGCCGAGAAAATGCGATTTAAGCAATAAAATTAAAAATGCTTATAAAACATAAACCAAACGTTGGAGGTGGTCATTTCTTAATGCGCAGTAATAAACTCGGCACTCTAAAGCACCCGAGAGCGTTTTTTTCGATGCCAACCTAACCAGAGTGACGGGAGCGGCACAATTCAGAAAAAGCGCTCAGCTCGCCGAGAAAATGCGATTTAAGCAATAAAATTAAAAATGCTTATAAAACATAAACCAAACGTTGGAGGTGGTCATTTCCTAATGCGCAGTAATAAACTCGGCACTCTAAAGCACCCGAGAGCGTTTTTTTCGATGCCAACCTAACCAGAGTGACGGGAGCGGCACAATTCAGAAAAAGTGCTCAGCTCGCCGAGAAAATGCGATTTAAGCAATAAAATTAAAAATGCTTATTAAACATAAACCAAACGTTGGAGGTGGTCATTTCTTCATGCGCAGTGAATAACTCGGCACTCTAAAGCACCCGAGAGCGTTTTTTTCGATGCCAACCTAACCAGAGTGACGGGAGCGGCACAATTCAGAAAAAGCGCTCAGCTCGCCGAGAAAATGCGATTTAAGCAATAAAATTAAAAATGCTTATAAAACATAAACCAAACGTTGGAGGTGGTCATTTCTTCATGCGCAGTGAATAACTCGGCACTCTAAAGCACCCGAGAGCGTTTTTTTCGATGCCAACCTAACCAGAGTGACGGGAGCGGCACAATTCAGAAAAAGCGCTCAGCTCGCCGAGAAAATGCGATTTAAGCAATAAAATTAAAAATGCTTATAAAACATAAACCAAACGTTGGAGGTGGTCATTTCTTCATGCGCAGTGATAAACTCGGCACTCTAAAGCACCCGAGAGCGTTTTTTTCGATGCCAACCTAACCAGAGTGACGGGAGCGGCACAATTCAGAAAAAGTGCTCAGCTCGCCGAGAAAATGCGATTTAAGCAATAAAATTAAAAATGCTTATAAAACATAAACCAAACGTTGGAGGTGGTCATTTCTTCATGCGCAGTGATAAACTCGGCACTCTAAAGCACCCGAGAGCGTTTTTTTCGATGCCAACCTAACCAGAGTGACGGGAGCGGCACAATTCAGAAAAAGTGCTCAGCTCGCCGAGAAAATGCGATTCAAGCAATAAAATAAAAAATGCTTATTAAACATAAACCAAACGTTGGAGGTGGTCATTTCTTCATGCGCAGTGAATAACTCGGCACTCTAAAGCACCCGAGAGCGTTTTTTTCGATGCCAACCTAACCAGAGTGACGGGAGCGGCACAATTCAGAAAAAGTGCTCAGCTCGCCGAGAAAATGCGATTTAAGCAATAAAATTAAAAATGCTTATAAAACATAAACCAAACGTTGGAGGTGGTCATTTCTTAATGCGCATTAATAAACTCGGCACTCTAAAGCACCCGAGAGCGTTTTTTTCGATGCCAACCTAACCAGAGTGACGGGAGCGGCACAATTCAGAAAAAGTGCTCAGCTCGCCGAGAAAATGCGATTTAAGCAATAAAATTAAAAATGCTTATAAAACATAAACCAAACGTTGGAGGTGGTCATTTCTTAATGCGCAGTAATAAACTCGGCACTCTTAAGCACCCGAGAGCGTTTTTTTCGATGCCAACCTAACCAGAGTGACGGGAGCGGCACAATTCAGAAAAAGTGCTCAGCTCGCCGAGAAAATGCGATTTAAGCAATAAAATTAAAAATGCTTATTAAACATAAACCAAACGTTGGAGGTGGTCATTTCTTCATGCGCAGTGAATAACTCGGCACTCTAAAGCACCCGAGAGCGTTTTTTTCGATGCCAACCTAACCAGAGTGACGGGAGCGGCACAATTCAGAAAAAGCGCTCAGCTCGCCGAGAAAATGCGATTTAAGCAATAAAATTACAAATGCTTATTAAACATAAACCAAACATTGGAGGTGGTCATTTCTTCATGCGCAGTGAATAACTCGGCACTCTAAAGCACCCGAGAGCGTTTTTTTCGATGCCAACCTAACCAGAGTGACGGGAGCGGCACGATTCAGAAAAAGCGCTCAGCTCGCCGAGAAAATGCGATTTAAGCAATAAAATTAAAAATGCTTATAAAACATAAACCAAACGTTGGAGGTGGTCATTTCTTCATGCGCAGTGATAAACTCGGCACTCTAAAGCACCCGAGAGCGTTTTTTTCGATGCCAACCTAACCAGAGTGACGGGAGCGGCACAATTCAGAAAAAGTGCTCAGCTCGCCGAGAAAATGCGATTTAAGCAATAAAATTAAAAATGCTTATAAAACATAAACCAAACGTTGGAGGTGGTCATTTCTTCATGCGCAGTGAATAACTCGGCACTCTAAAGCATCCGAGAGCGTTTTTTTCGATGCCAACCTAACCAGAGTGACGGGAGCGGCACAATTCAGAAAAAGTGCTCAGCTCGCCGAGAAAATGCGATTTAAGCAATAAAATTAAAAATGCTTATAAAACATAAACCAAACGTTGGAGGTGGTCATTTCTTAATGCGCAGTAATAAACTCGGCACTCTAAAGCACCCGAGAGCGTTTTTTTCGATGCCAACCTAACCAGAGTGACGGGAGCGGCACAATTCAGAAAAAGTGCTCAGCTCGCCGAGAAAATGCGATTTAAGCAATAAAATTAAAAATGCTTATAAAACATAAACCAAACGTTGGAGGTGGTCATTTCTTAATGCGCAGTAATAAACTCGGCACTCTAGAGCACCCGAGAGCGTTTTTTTCGATGCCAACCTAACCAGAGTGACGGGAGCGGCACAATTCAGAAAAAGTGCTCAGCTCGCCGAGAAAATGCGATTTAAGCAATAAAATTAAAAATGCTTATAAAACATAAACCAAACGTTGGAAGTGGTCATTTCTTCATGCGCAGTGATAAACTCGGCACTCTAAAGCACCCGAGAGCGTTTTTTTCGATGCCAACCTAACCAGAGTTACGGGAGCGGCACAATTCAGAAAAAGCGCTCAGCTCGCCGAGAAAATGCGATTTAAGCAATAAAATTAAAAATGCTTATAAAACATAAACCAAACGTTGGAGGTGGTCATTTCTTCATGCGCAGTGATAAACTCGGCACTCTAAAGCACCCGAGAGCGTTTTTTTCGATGCCAACCTAACCAGAGTGACGGGAGCGGCACAATTCAGAAAAAGCGCTCAGCTCGCCGAGAAAATGCGATTTAAGCAATAAAATTAAAAATGCTTATAAAACATAAACCAAACGTTGGAGGTGGTCATTTCTTAATGCGCAGTAATAAACTCGGCACTCTAAAGCACCCGAGAGCGTTTTTTTCGATGCCAACCTAACCAGAGTGACGGGAGCGGCACAATTCAGAAAAAGTGCTCAGCTCGCCGAGAAAATGCGATTTAAGCAATAAAATTAAAAATGCTTATAAAACATAAACCAAACGTTGGAGGTGGTCATTTCTCAATGCGCAGTAATAAACTCGGCACTCTAAAGCACCCGAGAGCGTTTTTTTCGATGCCAACCTAACCAGAGTGACGGGAGCGGCACAAATCAGAAAAAGTGCTCAGCTCGCCGAGAAAATGCGATTTAAGCAATAAAATTAAAAATGCTTATAAAACATAAACCAAACGTTGGAGGTGGTCATTTCTTAATGCGCAGTAATAAACTCGGCACTCTAAAGCACCCGAGAGCGTTTTTTTCGATGCCAACCTAACCAGAGTGACGGGAGCGGCACAATTCAGAAAAAGCGCTCAGCTCGCCGAGAAAATGCGATTTAAGCAATAAAATTAAAAATGCTTATAAAACATAAACCAAACGTTGGAGGTGGTCATTTCCTAATGCGCAGTAATAAACTCGGCACTCTAAAGCACCCGAGAGCGTTTTTTTCGATGCCAACCTAACCAGAGTGACGGGAGCGGCACAATTCAGAAAAAGTGCTCAGCTCGCCGAGAAAATGCGATTTAAGCAATAAAATTAAAAATGCTTATAAAACATAAACCAAACGTTGGAGGTGGTCATTTCTTAATGCGCAGTAATAAACTCGGCACTCTAAAGCACCCGTGAGCGTTTTTTTCGATGCCAACCTAACCAGAGTGACGGGAGCGGCACAATTCAGAAAAAGTGCTCAGCTCGCCGAGAAAATGCGATTTAAGCAATAAAATTAAAAATGCTTATAAAACATAAACCAAACGTTGGAGGTGGTCATTTCTTAATGCGCAGTAATAAACTCGGCACTCTAAAGCACCCGAGAGCGTTTTTTTCGATGCCAACCTAACCAGAGTGACGGGAGCGGCACAATTCAGAAAAAGCGCTCAGCTCGCCGAGAAAATGCGATTTAAGCAATAAAATTAAAAATGCTTATAAAACATAAACCAAACGTTGGAGGTGGTCATTTCTTCATGCGCAGTGATAAACTCGGCACTCTAAAGCACCCGAGAGCGTTTTTTTCGATGCCAACCTAACCAGAGTGACGGGAGCGGCACAATTCAGAAAAAGTGCTCAGCTCGCCGAGAAAATGCGATTTAAGCAATAAAATTAAAAATGCTTATAAAACATAAACCAAACGTTGGAGGTGGTCATTTCTTCATGCGCAGTGATAAACTCGGCACTCTAAAGCACCCGAGAGCGTTTTTTTCGATGCCAACCTAACCAGAGTGACGGGAGCGGCACAATTCAGAAAAAGTGCTCAGCTCGCCGAGAAAATGCGATTCAAGCAATAAAATTAAAAATGCTTATTAAACATAAACCAAACGTTGGAGGTGGTCATTTCTTCATGCGCAGTGAATAACTCGGCACTCTAAAGCACCCGAGAGCGTTTTTTTCGATGCCAACCTAACCAGAGTGACGGGAGCGGCACAATTCAGAAAAAGTGCTCAGCTCGCCGAGAAAATGCGATTTAAGCAATAAAATTAAAAATGCTTATAAAACATAAACCAAACGTTGGAGGTGGTCATTTCTTAATGCGCAGTAATAAACTCGGCACTCTAGAGCACCCGAGAGCGTTTTTTTCGATGCCAACCTAACCAGAGTGACGGGAGCGGCACAATTCAGAAAAAGTGCTCAGCTCGCCGAGAAAATGCGATTTAAGCAATAAAATTAAAAATGCTTATAAAACATAAACCAAACGTTGGAGGTGGTCATTTCTTCATGCGCAGTGATAAACTCGGCACTCTAAAGCACCCGAGAGCGTTTTTTTCGATGCCAACCTAACCAGAGTTACGGGAGCGGCACAATTCAGAAAAAGCGCTCAGCTCGCCGAGAAAATGCGATTTAAGCAATACAATTAAAAATGCTTATAAAACATAAACCAAACGTTGGAGGTGGTCATTTCTTCATGCGCAGTGATAAACTCGGCACTCTAAAGCACCCGAGAGCGTTTTTTTCGATGCCAACCTAACCAGAGTGACGGGAGCGGCGCAATTCAGAAAAAGCGCTCAGCTCGCCGAGAAAATGCGATTTAAGCAATAAAATTAAAAATGCTTATAAAACATAAACCAAACGTTGGAGGTGGTCATTTCTTCATGCGCAGTGATAAACTCGGCACTCTAAAGCACCCGAGAGCGTTTTTTTCGATGCCAACCTAACCAGAGTGACGGGAGCGGCACAATTCAGAAAAAGTGCTCAGCTCGCCGAGAAAATGCGATTTAAGCAATAAAATTAAAAATGCTTATAAAACATAAACCAAACGTTGGAGGTGGTCTTTTCTCCATGCGCAGTGAATAACTCGGCACTCTAAAGCACCCGAGAGCGTTTTTTTCGATGCCAACCTAACCAGAGTGACGGGAGCGGCACAATTCAGAAAAAGTGCTCAGCTCGCCGAGAAAATGCGATTTAAGCAATAAAATTAAAAATGCTTATAAAACATAAACCAAACGTTGGAGGTGGTCATTTCTTCATGCGCAGTGATAAACTCGGCACTCTAAAGCACCCGAGAGCGTTTTTTTCGATGCCAACCTAACCAGAGTGACGGGAGCGGCACAATTCAGAAAAAGTGCTCAGCTCGCCGAGAAAATGCCATTTAAGCAATAAAATTAAAAATGCTTATAAAACATAAACCAAACGTTGGAGGTGGTCATTTCTTAATGCGCAGTAATAAACTCGGCACTCTAAAGCACCCGAGAGCGTTTTTTTCGATGCCAACCTAACCAGAGTGACGGGAGCGGCACAATTCAGAAAAAGCGCTCAGCTCGCCGAGAAAATGCGATTTAAGCAATAAAATTAAAAATGCTTATAAAACATAAACCAAACGTTGGAGGTGGTCATTTCTTAATGCGCAGTAATAAACTCAGCACTCTAAAGCACCCGAGAGCGTTTTTTTCGATGCCAACCTAACCAGAGTGACGGGAGCGGCACAATTCAGAAAAAGCGCTCAGCTCGCCGAGAAAATGCGATTTAAGCAATAAAATTAAAAATGCTTATAAAACATAAACCAAACGTTGGAGGTGGTCATTTCTTCATGCGCAGTGAATAACTCGGCACTCTAAAGCACCCGAGAGCGTTTTTTTCGATGCCAAGTGACGGGAGCGGCACAAGTCAGAAAAAGTGCTCAGCTCGCCGAGAAAATGCGATTTAAGCTATAAAATTAAAAATGCTTATAAAACATAAACCAAACGTTGGAGGTGGTCATTTCTTAATGCGCAGTAATAAACTCGGCACTCTAAAGCACCCGAGAGCGTTTTTATCGATGCCAACCTAACCAGAGTGACGGGAGCGGCACAATTCAGAAAAAGTGCTCAGCTCGCCGAGAAAATGCGATTTAAGCAATAAAATTAAAAATGCTTATAAAACATAAACCAAACGTTGGAGGTGGTCATTTCTTAATGCGCAGTAATAAACTCGGCACTCTAAAGCACCCGAGAGCGTTTTTTTCGATGCCAACCTAACCAGAGTGACGGGAGCGGCACAATTCAGAAAAAGTGGTCAGCTCGCCGAGAAAATGCGATTTAAGCAATAAAATTAAAAATGCTTATTAAACATAAACCAAACGTTGGAGGTGGTCATTTCTTCATGCGCAGTGAATAACTCGGCACTCTAAAGCACCCGAGAGCGTTTTTTTCGATGCCAACCTAACCAGAGTGACGGGAGCGGCACAATTCAGAAAAAGCGCTCAGCTCGCCGAGAAAATGCGAATTAAGCAATAAAATTAAAAATGCTTATAAAACATAAACCAAACGTTGGAGGTGGTCATTTCTTAATGCGCAGTAATAAACTCGGCACTCTAAAGCACCCGAGAGCGTTTTTTTCGATGCCAACCTAACCAGAGTGACGGGAGCGGCACAATTCAGAAAAAGTGCTCAGCTCGCCGAGAAAATGCGATTTAAGCAATAAAATTAAAAATGCTTATAAAACATAAACCAAACGTTGGAGGTGGTCATTTCTTAATGCGCAGTAATAAACTCGGCACTCTAAAGCACCCGAGAGCGTTTTTTTCGATGCCAACCTAACCAGAGTGACGGGAGCGGCACAATTCAGAAAAAGTGCTCAGCTCGCCGAGAAAATGCGATTTAAGCAATAAAATTAAAAATGCTTATTAAACATAAACCAAACGTTGGAGGTGGTCATTTCTTCATGCGCAGTGAATAACTCGGCACTCTAAAGCACCCGATAGCGTTTTTTTCGATGCCAACCTAACCAGAGTGACGGGAGCGGCACAATTCAGAAAAAGTGCTCAGCTCGCCGAGAAAATGCGATTTAAGCAATAAAATTAAAAATGCTTATAAAACATAAACCAAACGTTGGAGGTGGTCATTTCTTAATGCGCAGTAATAAACTCGGCACTCTAAAGCACCCGAGAGCGTTTTTTTCGATGCCAACCTAACCAGAGTGACGGGAGCGGCACAATTCAGAAAAAGTGCTCAGCTCGCCGAGAAAATGCGATTTAAGCAATAAAATTAAAAATGCTTATAAAACATAAACCAAACGTTGGAGGTGGTCATTTCTTAATGCGCAGTAATAAACTCGGCACTCTAAAGCACCCGAGAGCGTTTTTTTCGATGCCAACCTAACCAGAGTGACGGGAGCGGCACAATTCAGAAAAAGCGCTCAGCTCGCCGAGAAAATGCGATTTAAGCAATAAAATTAAAAATGCTTATAAAACATAAACCAAACGTTGGAGGTGGTCATTTCTTCATGCGCAGTGATAAACTCGGCACTCTAAAGCACCCGAGAGCGTTTTTTCCGATGCCAACCTAACCAGAGTGACGGGAGCGGCACAATTCAGAAAAAGTGCTCAGCTCGCCGAGAAAATGCGATTTAAGCAATAAAATTAAAAATGCTTATAAAACATAAACCAAACGTTGGAGGTGGTCATTTCTTCATGCGCAGTGATAAACTCGGCACTCTAAAGCACCCGAGAGCGTTTTTTTCGATGCCAACCTAACCAGAGTGACGGGAGCGGCACAATTCAGAAAAAGTGCTCAGCTCGCCGAGAAAATGCGATTCAAGCAATAAAATTAAAAATGCTTATTAAACATAAACCAAACGTTGGAGGTGGTCATTTCTTCATGCGCAGTGAATAACTCGGCACTCTAAAGCACCCGAGAGCGTTTTTTTCGATGCCAACCTAACCAGAGTGACGGGAGCGGCACAATTCAGAAAAAGTGCTCAGCTCGCCGAGAAAATGCGATTTAAGCAATAAAATTAAAAATGCTTATAAAACATAAACCAAACGTTGGAGGTGGTCATTTCTTAATGCGCAGTAATAAACTCGGCACTCTAAAGCACCCGAGAGCGTTTTTTTCGATGCCAACCTAACCAGAGTGACGGGAGCGGCACAATTCAGAAAAAGTGCTCAGCTCGCCGAGAAAATGCGATTAAAGCAATAAAATTAAAAATGCTTATAAAACATAAACCAAACGTTGGAGGTGGTCATTTCTTAATGCGCAGTAATAAACTCGGCACTCTAAAGCACCCGAGAGCGTTTTTTTCGATGCCAACCTAACCAGAGTGACGGGAGCGGCACAATTCAGAAAACGTGCTCAGCTCGCCGAGAAAATGCGATTTAAGCAATAAAATTAAAAATGCTAAAACATAAACCAAACGTTGGAGGTGGTCATTTCTTAATGCGCAGTAATAAACTCGGCACTCTAAAGCACCCGAGAGCGTTTTTTTCGATGCCAACCTAACCAGAGTGACGGGAGCGGCACAATTCAGAAAAAGTGCTCAGCTCGCCGAGAAAATGCGATTTAAGCAATAAAATTAAAAATGCTTATTAAACATAAACCAAACGTTGGGGGTGGTCATTTCTTCATGCGCAGTGAATAACTCGGCACTCTAAAGCACCCGAGAGCGTTTTTTTCGATGCCAACCTAACCAGAGTGACGGGAGCGGCACAATTCAGAAAAAGCGCTCAGCTCGCCGAGAAAATGCGATTTAAGCAATAAAATTAAAAATGCTTATTAAACATAAACCAAACATTGGAGGTGGTCATTTCTTCATGCGCAGTGAATAACTCGGCACTCTAAAGCACCCGAGAGCGTTTTTTTCGATGCCAACCTAACCAGAGTGACGGGAGCGGCACAATTCAGAAAAAGCGCTCAGCTCGCCGAGAAAATGCGATTTAAGCAATAAAATTAAAAATGCTTATAAAACATAAACCAAACGTTGGAGGTGGTCATTTCTTCATGCGCAGTGATAAACTCGGCACTCTAAAGCACCCGAGAGCGTTTTTTTCGATGCCAACCTAACCAGAGTGACGGGAGCGGCACAATTCAGAAAAAGTGCTCAGCTCGCCGAGAAAATGCGATTTAAGCAATAAAATTAAAAATGCTTATAAAACATAAACCAAACGTTGGAGGTGGTCATTTCTTCATGCGCAGTGAATAACTCGGCACTCTAAAGCACCCGAGAGCGTTTTTTTCGATGCCAACCTAACCAGAGTGACGGGAGCGGCACAATTCAGAAAAAGTGCTCAGCTCGCCGAGAAAATGCGATTTAAGCAATAAAATTAAAAATGCTTATAAAACATAAACCAAACGTTGGAGGTGGTCATTTCTTAATGCGCAGTAATAAACTCGGCACTCTAAAGCACCCGTGAGCGTTTTTTTCGATGCCAACCTAACCAGAGTGACGGGAGCGGCACAATTCAGAAAAAGTGCTCAGCTCGCCGAGAAAATGCGATTTAAGCAATAAAATTAAAAATGCTTATAAAACATAAACCAAACGTTGGAGGTGGTCATTTCTTCATGCGCAGTGATAAAGTCGGCACTCTAAAGCACCCGAGAGCGTTTTTTTCGATGCCAACCTAACCAGAGTGACGGGAGCGGCACAATTCAGAAAAAGCGCTCAGCTCGCCGAGAAAATGCGATTTAAGCAATAAAATTAAAAATGCTTATAAAACATAAACCAAACGTTGGAGGTGGTCATTTCTTCATGCGCAGTGATAAACTCGGCACTCTAAAGCACCCGAGAGCGTTTTTTTCGATGCCAACCTAACCAGAGTGACGGGAGCGGCACAATTCAGAAAAAGTGCTCAGCTCGCCGAGAAAATGCGATTCAAGCAATAAAATTAAAAATGCTTATTAAACATAAACCAAACGTTGGAGGTGGTCATTTCTTCATGCGCAGTGAATAACTCGGCACTCTAAAGCACCCGAGAGCGTTTTTTTCGATGCCAACCTAACCAGAGTGACGGGAGCGGCACAATTCAGAAAAAGTGCTCAGCTCGCCGAGAAAATGCGATTCAAGCAATAAAATTAAAAATGCTTATAAAACATAAACCAAACGTTGGAGGTGGTCATTTCTTCATGCGCAGTGATAAACTCGGCACTCTAAAGCACCCGAGAGCGTTTTTTTCGATGCCAACCTAACCAGAGTGACGGGAGCGGCACAATTCAGAAAAAGTGCTCAGCTCGCCGAGAAAATG
This sequence comes from Syngnathus typhle, assembly GCF_033458585.1. Taxonomy (NCBI): domain Eukaryota; kingdom Metazoa; phylum Chordata; class Actinopteri; order Syngnathiformes; family Syngnathidae; genus Syngnathus; species Syngnathus typhle. The sequence continues at coordinate 289,996 of NW_026871987.1, read as the reverse complement.
CGATTTAAGCAATACAATTAAAAATGCTTATAAAACATAAACCAAACGTTGGAGGTGGTCATTTCTTCATGCGCAGTGATAAACTCGGCACTCTAAAGCACCCGAGAGCGTTTTTTTCGATGCCAACCTAACCAGAGTGATGGGAGCGGCACAATTCAGAAAAAGTGCTCAGCTCGCCGAGAAAATGCGATTTAAGCAATAAAATTAAAAATGCTTATAAAACATAAACCAAACGTTGGAGGTGGTCATTTCTTAATGCGCAGTAATAAACTCGGCACTCTAAAGCACCCGAGAGCGTTTTTTTCGATGCCAACCTAACCAGAGTGACGGGAGCGGCACAATTCAGAAAAAGTGCTCAGCTCGCCGAGAAAATGCGATTTAAGCAATAAAATTAAAAATGCTTATAAAACATAAACCAAACGTTGGAGGTGGTCATTTCTTAATGCGCAGTAATAAACTCGGCACTCTAGAGCACCCGAGAGCGTTTTTTTCGATGCCAACCTAACCAGAGTGACGGGAGCGGCACAATTCAGAAAAAGTGCTCAGCTCGCCGAGAAAATGCGATTTAAGCAATAAAATTAAAAATGCTTATAAAACATAAACCAAACGTTGGAAGTGGTCATTTCTTCATGCGCAGTGATAAACTCGGCACTCTAAAGCACCCGAGAGCGTTTTTTTCGATGCCAACCTAACCAGAGTTACGGGAGCGGCACAATTCAGAAAAAGCGCTCAATCGCCGAGAAAATGCGATTTAAGCAATAAAATTAAAAATGCTTATAAAACATAAACCAAACGTTGGAGGTGGTCATTTCTTCATGCGCAGTGATAAACTCGGCACTCTAAAGCACCCGAGAGCGTTTTTTTCGATGCCAACCTAACCAGAGTGACGGGAGCGGCACAATTCAGAAAAAGCGCTCAGCTCGCCGAGAAAATGCGATTTAAGCAATAAAATTAAAAATGCTTATAAGACATAAACCAAACGTTGGAGGTGGTCATTTCTTAATGCGCAGTAATAAACTCGGCACTCTATAGCACCCGAGAGCGTTTTTTTCGATGCCAACCTAACCAGAGTGACGGGAGAGGCACAATTCAGAAAAAGTGCTCAGCTCGCCGAGAAAATGCGATTTAAGCAATAAAATTAAAAATGCTTATAAAACATAAACCAAACGTTGGAGGTGGTCATTTCTTCATGCGCAGTGATAAACTCGGCACTCTAAAGCACCCGAGAGCGTTTTTTTCGATGCCAACCTAACCAGAGTTACGGGAGCGGCACAATTCAGAAAAAGCGCTCAGCTCGCCGAGAAAATGCGATTTAAGCAATACAATTAAAAATGCTTATAAAACATAAACCAAACGTTGGAGGTGGTCATTTCTTCATGCGCAGTGATAAACTCGGCACTCTAAAGCACCCGAGAGCGTTTTTTTCGATGCCAACCTAACCAGAGTGACGGGAGCGGCACAATTCAGAAAAAGCGCTCAGCTCGCCGAGAAAATGCGATTTAAGCAATAAAATTAAAAATGCTTATAAAACATAAACCAAACGTTGGAGGTGGTCATTTCTTCATGCGCAGTGATAAACTCGGCACTCTAAAGCACCCGAGAGCGTTTTTTTCGATGCCAACCTAACCAGAGTGACGGGAGCGGCACAATTCAGAAAAAGTGCTCAGCTCGCCGAGAAAATGCGATTTAAGCAATAAAATTAAAAATGCTTATAAAACATAAACCAAACGTTGGAGGTGGTCATTTCTCCATGCGCAGTGAATAACTCGGCACTCTAAAGCACCCGAGAGCGTTTTTTTCGATGCCAACCTAACCAGAGTGACGGGAGCGGCACAATTCAGAAAAAGTGCTCAGCTCGCCGAGAAAATGCGATTTAAGCAATAAAATTAAAAATGCTTATAAAACATAAACCAAACGTTGGAGGTGGTCATTTCTTAATGCGCAGTAATAAACTCGGCACTCTAAAGCACCCGTGAGCGTTTTTTTCGATGCCAACCTAACCAGAGTGACGGGAGCGGCACAATTCAGAAAAAGTGCTCAGCTCGCCGAGAAAATGCGATTTAAGCAATAAAATTAAAAATGCTTATAAAACATAAACCAAACGTTGGAGGTGGTCATTTCTTAATGCGCAGTAATAAACTCGGCACTCTAAAGCACCCGAGAGCGTTTTTTTCGATGCCAACCTAACCAGAGTGACGGGAGCGGCACAATTCAGAAAAAGCGCTCAGCTCGCCGAGAAAATGCGATTTAAGCAATAAAATTAAAAATGCTTATAAAACATAAACCAAACGTTGGAGGTGGTCATTTCTTCATGCGCAGTGATAAACTCGGCACTCTAAAGCACCCGTGAGCGTTTTTTTCGATGCCAACCTAACCAGAGTGACGGGAGCGGCACAATTCAGAAAAAGTGCTCAGCTCGCCGAGAAAATGCGATTTAAGCAATAAAATTAAAAATGCTTATAAAACATAAACCAAACGTTGGAGGTGGTCATTTCTTCATGCGCAGTGATAAACTCGGCACTCTAAAGCACCCGAGAGCGTTTTTTTCGATGCCAACCTAACCAGAGTGACGGGAGCGGCACAATTCAGAAAAAGTGCTCAGCTCGCCGAGAAAATGCAATTTAAGCAATAAAATTAAAAATGCTTATTAAACATAAACCAAACGTTGGAGGTGGTCATTTCTTCATGCGCAGTGAATAACTCGGCACTCTAAAGCACCCGATAGCGTTTTTTTCGATGCCAACCTAACCAGAGTGACGGGAGCGGCACAATTCAGAAAAAGTGCTCAGCTCGCCGAGAAAATGCGATTTAAGCAATAAAATTAAAAATGCTTATAAAACATAAACCAAACGTTGGAGGTGGTCATTTCTTAATGCGCAGTAATAAACTCGGCACTCTAAAGCACCCGAGAGCGTTTTTTTCGATGCCAACCTAACCAGAGTGACGGGAGCGGCACAATTCAGAAAAAGTGCTCAGCTCGCCGAGAAAATGCGATTTAAGCAATAAAATTAAAAATGCTTATAAAACATAAACCAAACGTTGGAGGTGGTCATTTCTTAATGCGCAGTAATAAACTCGGCACTCTAAAGCACCCGAGAGCGTTTTTTTCGATGCCAACCTAACCAGAGTGACGGGAGCGGCACAATTCAGAAAAAGCGCTCAGCTCGCCGAGAAAATGCGATTTAAGCAATAAAATTAAAAATGCTTATAAAACATAAACCAAACGTTGGAGGTGGTCATTTCTTCGTGCGCAGTGAATAACTCGGCACTCTAAAGCACCCGAGAGCGTTTTTTTCGATGCCAACCTAACCAGAGTGACGGGAGCGGCACAATTCAGAAAAAGTGCTCAGCTCGCCGAGAAAATGCGATTTAAGCAATAAAATTAAAAATGCTTATAAAACATAAACCAAACGTTGGAGGTGGTCATTTCTTAATGCGCAGTAATAAACTCGGCACTCTAAAGCACCCGAGAGCGTTTTTTTCGATGCCAACCTAACCAGAGTGACGGGAGCGGCACAATTCAGAAAAAGCGCTCAGCTCGCCGAGAAAATGCGATTTAAGCAATAAAATTAAAAATGCTTATAAAACATAAACCAAACGTTGGAGGTGGTCATTTCTTAATGCGCAGTAATAAACTCAGCACTCTAAAGCACCCGAGAGCGTTTTTTTCGATGCCAACCTAACCAGAGTGACGGGAGCGGCACAATTCAGAAAAAGCGCTCAGCTCGCCGAGAAAATGCGATTTAAGCAATAAAATTAAAAATGCTTATAAAACATAAACCAAACGTTGGAGGTGGTCATTTCTTCATGCGCAGTGAATAACTCGGCACTCTAAAGCACCCGAGAGCGTTTTTTTCGATGCCAAGTGACGGGAGCGGCACAATTCAGAAAAAGTGCTCAGCTCGCCGAGAAAATGCGATTTAAGCTATAAAATTAAAAATGCTTATAAAACATAAACCAAACGTTGGAGGTGGTCATTTCTTAATGCGCAGTAATAAACTCGGCACTCTAAAGCACCCGAGAGCGTTTTTTTCGATGCCAACCTAACCAGAGTGACGGGAGCGGCACAATTCAGAAAAAGTGCTCAGCTCGCCGAGAAAATGCGATTTAAGCAATAAAATTAAAAATGCTTATAAAACATAAACCAAACGTTGGAGGTGGTCATTTCTTAATGCGCAGTAATAAACTCGGCACTCTAAAGCACCCGAGAGCGTTTTTTTCGATGCCAACCTAACCAGAGTGACGGGAGCGGCACAATTCAGAAAAAGTGCTCAGCTCGCCGAGAAAATGCGATTTAAACAATAAAATTAAAAATGCTTATTAAACATAAACCAAACGTTGGAGGTGGTCATTTCTTCATGCGCAGTGAATAACTCGGCACTCTAAAGCACCCGAGAGCGTTTTTTTCGATGCCAACCTAACCAGAGTGACGGGAGCGGCACAATTCAGAAAAAGCGCTCAGCTCGCCGAGAAAATGCGAATTAAGCAATAAAATTAAAAATGCTTATAAAACATAAACCAAACGTTGGAGGTGGTCATTTCTTAATGCGCAGTAATAAACTCGGCACTCTAAAGCACCCGAGAGCGTTTTTTTCGATGCCAACCTAACCAGAGTGACGGGAGCGGCACAATTCAGAAAAAGTGCTCAGCTCGCCGAGAAAATGCGATTTAAGCAATAAAATTAAAAATGCTTATAAAACATAAACCAAACGTTGGAGGTGGTCATTTCTTAATGCGCAGTAATAAACTCGGCACTCTAAAGCACCCGAGAGCGTTTTTTTCGATGCCAACCTAACCAGAGTGACGGGAGCGGCACAATTCAGAAAAAGTGCTCAGCTCGCCGAGAAAATGCGATTTAAGCAATAAAATTAAAAATGCTTATTAAACATAAACCAAACGTTGGAGGTGGTCATTTCTTCATGCGCAGTGAATAACTCGGCACTCTAAAGCACCCGATAGCGTTTTTTTCGATGCCAACCTAACCAGAGTGACGGGAGCGGCACAATTCAGAAAAAGTGCTCAGCTCGCCGAGAAAATGCGATTTAAGCAATAAAATTAAAAATGCTTATAAAACATAAACCAAACGTTGGAGGTGGTCATTTCTTAATGCGCAGTAATAAACTCGGCACTCTAAAGCACCCGAGAGCGTTTTTTTCGATGCCAACCTAACCAGAGTGACGGGAGCGGCACAATTCAGAAAAAGTGCTCAGCTCGCCGAGAAAATGCGATTTAAGCAATAAAATTAAAAATGCTTATAAAACATAAACCAAACGTTGGAGGTGGTCATTTCTTAATGCGCAGTAATAAACTCGGCACTCTAAAGCACCCGAGAGCGTTTTTTTCGATGCCAACCTAACCAGAGTGACGGGAGCGGCACAATTCAGAAAAAGCGCTCAGCTCGCCGAGAAAATGCGATTTAAGCAATAAAATTAAAAATGCTTATAAAACATAAACCAAACGTTGGAGGTGGTCATTTCTTCATGCGCAGTGATAAACTCGGCACTCTAAAGCACCCGAGAGCGTTTTTTTCGATGCCAACCTAACCAGAGTGACGGGAGCGGCACAATTCAGAAAAAGTGCTCAGCTCGCCGAGAAAATGCGATTTAAGCAATAAAATTAAAAATGCTTATAAAACATAAACCAAACGTTGGAGGTGGTCATTTCTTCATGCGCAGTGATAAACTCGGCACTCTAAAGCACCCGAGAGCGTTTTTTTCGATGCCAACCTAACCAGAGTGACGGGAGCGGCACAAATCAGAAAAAGTGCTCAGCTCGCCGAGAAAATGCGATTCAAGCAATAAAATTAAAAATGCTTATTAAACATAAACCAAACGTTGGAGGTGGTCATTTCTTCATGCGCAGTGAATAACTCGGCACTCTAAAGCACCCGAGAGCGTTTTTTTCGATGCCAACCTAACCAGAGTGACGGGAGCGGCACAATTCAGAAAAAGTGCTCAGCTCGCCGAGAAAATGCTATTTAAGCAATAAAATTAAAAATGCTTATTAAACATAAACCAAACGTTGGGGGTGCACAGCAAAAACTGGAGTGTTGAAATTTCAGGGTTAAACATGTCAGAGTTGATTTCAACTCTCAAAGTGTCATTTTAACACATTCTGATTAAAATGGTGTTCAGTGTTGGAGTTATTTAACAGAGTTATTCCAACCTAAGCAAATCAACTCTGTAGAGATGTAAAGTGCATCTCGGCCGAGTTAACTTGCTTGATAGGCCCCTGGGCTTCAGTCCAGGTAACCCCATGTGTTATGCCCCTGGGCTTTCAGCAGGGTGAACCCGTGCATCAATCAATAGTCTCCTGTGCGTGGCGTGGTCAACCGTCGTTTATTTCGCTGCTGGAATCAGGAATGGATGCGGAGTTGGACTTTTACACGAGAGGTAAGCTACAAAATCAAACTTGTAGGAACAATAACATTGAATTAAACATCTGCTGAGAATATTTATGTAACTTTGCTAAGCATTTTTTGTGGTTGGCACTGGACAGCGAACGTTTGGATTTTTTTTTAATGCAATGTTAACTTCACCACTAACGTTACCACTTGCTAAAAAATAAACATTAATAAAAAAACGGTTTCCTATGTTATCCTTTGCATTTTACCAAGTCTCACGCGTGCTTGAGAGGTTGTATAAACAAGGCTTCATATTTAACTGTCGAATATAGTTTGGGGCTAACGTTAGCACATGTTAACAAGCTAACTTGAAGTTCATGGCGGGTGCATGGCATCAGTCCGACTGCCCAATACTCCCTCTTCCCATTTCTCCGACCATACACTTGTTAATTTCTGCGTCCATTAATCTAACTTTAACCCTAATCCTAACCATAACCCTCTAGAATAAGTAAGGGATAAACAGTTCAGAGGTTGTTATGGAGAAATAAGCCCCGACAGGATGAACTTTGGCTCCAACACGAAGTGAGGAGTTAATTCATGCAATAAACCCCGCACTTTGCGTAGGAGCCACGGCTAGAGTGAAATAATTAGCCTAAACAATTGCAGTTGGGTGCCTGTGTGGCAGACTCCCTGTGCCACTGCACCGAGACGAGTGTCCGAGGCTCTGATCATACAGGTGTGGTTAATAACTCTGATTAATGGGTAATGTAGGTAATGTAGTGGGCAGTCAGACTATAAAGGGTCAACTTTACTGGTGCTGTGTTGTGTTTGTTTGGTCGCTGAAAACCAGCTTTTAACAGAGGGGAATGTTTTAATAAATCAGTTTTGCCTCAAATGTAAATGTTAATTACGGTAGCATGTGCTGCAGTCACTACAGCTAGTCGCTGCCACGTTCATCAATGAGAGTGTTTCCACTGGGCCTGCTGTGGCATGTTTTAACAGCCTCCCAGCAGCTGCTGAATGTGTTTAATCTTAGACATGCAGTGAAATTAATAATGAAACAATTTCTTGCATGATACACAACGTTTATGTGAGTGTTAAATAATTATTTCTTGCATGTTAAGTGTTTACTGACATTTGTTTGTTGTTGCAT